>NC_071489.1:531670-628207 GCF_028500815.1 Rissa tridactyla
GTAGCCCCAAATCCCTTGACCCCATGTCCCCGTAGCCCCATGTCTCCATGTCCCTGTGTCCGCAGGACCCCGTGTCCCCCTGGTCCCGTGTCCCCCTGTCCCTGTCTCCCCGGGCTCGGGGACCGCCCCAAGCTGCTTTTGGGGACCCAACGGGGACTTTTCCCTCCACGCGTGGCCGCGGGGATCACGTCGCGCCAGCCTCGCCCCGCACACGCGTGTGCCCCAGCCCTGCACCCCCCCCCGCCAGCCCACACGCGTGTGCGCCCGGGCACCACGTGTCCGCAATCCCGGGGACACCCGCGCACAGGAACGCAAACACGCGTGTGCGCGGGAGCACAGGGACACGCGTGTGCGCGGGAGCACGTGCGTGCGCAGGAACACGCGTGTGCGCAGCCCCCGCCTTGCCTCGTGCCTCAGTTTCCCCAGCGGCAGGGGCCACGTGGCAGCGCGTGGCCACGTGTCGCGGCCCCGTGTCACCAGGGACACCCCGATTTCGGGTGCCGCGGGCTGGCAGGGACCCCCCGCCCCCCCCCCCAGCCCCCTTCCCGGCGCCCTGGGCTCCCGCCAGCCCTTTGATGCGCCCAGCCCCGGGTTGGGGCTTTTCTGGGGTTTTCCTGAAGAAAAAAAAAAAAAACAAAAAAAAAAACAAACCCCAAAAGCCACAGAAAAAGGCAAAGGGAGGCGGAAACGGGCTCCTGCGCCAGCACGAGGGAAGGGGGGGGGGACACCCTCCCCCCCCCCCCGACACCGCCCCACGGGGGACAGAGGGGGCAGGGGGTGCCTGTGCCAGCGTGGCGGAGCCCCCCGTGCCACCCCCGGCCACACGTGCCAGCCCGGGGTGAGTCACGGTGGCCACAGAGCTGGCCAGGACCCAGGTGACCCTGGGGACAGGAGGGACACGCTGTCCCCCCCCCCGCCGCCATGCAGGGAGGGGAAACTGAGGCACGGCCACGTCCCCGGGTCAAGGGGGTGGCGGCACCCCAGTGCCATGACACGGCGGGGGATGGGATGGCTCCTGGGGGGGGGGGGGCGGGTGGTTTGAGGTGGCGGGTGCCAGCTCTCCCTACAGCCCCCCCATCCCGCTCCCCTCCCGCACACAGATTTGCTCTTTTTGGGGTGTTTCCCCCCCAAACCCCCCCCCCCCCCCACACACACACCCCCCGGCTGCCGCTCGCCGTGGGTGGCCGGTGCCAAGGAGAGCGTCCAGCCCCGTCCCCGAGCCAAACCCCGACCCCGCGGCCACCGAGGGCCCAACCCCCGGAGCCCAAACCCCCCCAGAGCCCCCCCCCCCCCCCCCCAGCTTTGGCAGCCCCACGTTTTCCCGCCTCGTCACCCCAAGGGGGTTTAATTTGGGGGAGGGCAGCGGCGGGTGGGGGGGATTTGGCTACCAGGGCCAAGGGCCGGGACGCCACGAGGCCACGCCAGCCCTGCGGTGGCTTCGATGTCGGCGCCGGCCAAATCGTTGTCTCCTATCGAACGCCCCCCCCGCCCCCCCAGCCCTCCTCCAGCCTCACTCGGTAACGGGCGAGGAATGCGGGGCCCCCCGCCACAGCTCCCCCCGCCGCAGCCTTTATTTAATATCCTGAAAAAATTAAAATAACTTTTGCGGCCGCTAAGGAAAACACAGAGATAAATAGAATAAAAGGGAGCCGAAGCCGGGAGGGGAAGGGAAATTGGGAGCCCAAGGAGAGGAGTTGGGAGCCATCCAAGGGCGGGGGGAGATGGGCTGGAGGGGGGGGGGGGGTGCAGCACCCACTGTCCTGCCTGGGGGGAGGCGGGCACCCAGGGGACCCGGGTACGGGGAAAGGGGGGATGTGGGCACCCACGGGACCCAGGTATGGGGTGGGGGGCCAGGGACACCCCATGGGAACTGGGTATGGTGTGGGGGGGGGGACACAGACACCCACGGGACCCAGGTATGGGGTGGGGGGGACATAGACACCCCATAGGAACTGGGTAGGGGATGGGGGGGACATGGATACCCCATGGGACCCAGGTATGGGGTGCGGGGGTGTACCTGGACACCCCATGGGACCCGAGCACCCACGGGACCCAGGTATGGGGTGGGGGGGCAGACATGAAGACCCCATGGGACCCAGGCACCCCTGGGACCCGGGAATGGAGGGCGGGGGGCGAAAGACACATGGACACCCACCGGACCTGGGCACCCAGGGGACCCGGGAATGGGGGGGGGGACGACACACGGACATCCGGAGGACCCGCCTATGGTTTGGGGGGCACACGGACACCCAGGGGACCGGAGAATGTGAGGGGACACACATGGACACCCCACGGGACCCGGGAATGGGGGGTGTGGGGGGGGGCGGGACACGGACACGCAGGGGACCGGGGAATGGGGTAGGGGGACACACATGGACACCCCACGGGACCCGGGTCTGGGGGGGTCTGGGGGGGGGCGGGACACGGACAGGGACACCCAGCGGACCCAGGAATGGGGGGGGGACACATGGACACCCCGCAGGACCCGGGTTTGGGGAGTCTGGGGGGGGACGGGACACGGGACGGGACACGGACACGCAGAGGACCCGGGAATGGGTGGGGGGGGACACGGACACCCAGGGGACCCGGGTATGGGGGGGGGGTGGGTGGGACACGGACACGCAGAGGACCCGGGAATGGGGGGGGGGACACACATGGACACCCCACGGGACCCGGGTCTGGGGGGGTCTGGGCGGGACGGGACACGGGACGGGACACGGACACCCAGGAGACCGGGGCGGGGGGGGACGGACCCGGCACCCTCGGCTGGGGGGCGGGTCCCTGCTCGGGTCCCCGCCCCCACCGCAGCCACGTGCCGCTTTCCCGCCCCCGCCGAGGACGCACCGCCTCTCTTAAAGGGGCAATGCGCCCCTCAGGTGTCCCCTCCAATTTATCCGCCCCCCCCGCCCCCCCCCCCGACAGAGGAGGGACACCCGCATGCACGGGGGGAGCCTCTCTGCAGAGGGAAGAACGGGCAGCGCGGTCGCCGCCGAGGCAGACCCGGAAGGGGAAGGGGCCCCCGCGCTGCTCGAACCGGGGACGCGGCCCCTTTAATTCCCCCCTCACCCGCGCGGGGCCGCCAGGGGGCGCGCGGCGGGGATTGGCCCGCGGCGGGGATTGGCCCGCGCCGGGACCCGTCGGCGGGAAAAGGGTGAGGGGCGGCGGGGAGGGCCCGGCCGGGAACGGGGGGGTGCGAGGGGCCGGGGGGATCCCGGGGGGGCCGGGGACCACCGAGGGTCCGGGGAGGGCTGTGAGGACGGAGGCGGGGACCGGGAAGGAGAAGCTGTGGGGACGGAGGGGGACGACTCGGGAGGCGGGGCGGGGGGGGGAGGCTGTGGGGACGGGGGGGGGGGGGGGACACGTCGGGACGATGGGGGACCTTAGGGGAGGGGGCGGGGACAGAGGGGGGGACCTGGGGGGGGGGGGGGGAAGACCCCGGGGCGGGGGGGACGTGTGGGGGTGCCGTGGGGACCGGAATGGGGACCTGGGGGGGGGGGGGCGTGTGGGGACAGAGGGGGGGGACATTGCGGGGGGGGTGCGTCTGGGGACACGTGTAGGACCGCGGGGTGTGTGGGGGGGGGCATGTGGGGACACCTCGGGGGAGGGGGGCGTGGGGGGGCGTGTGGGAACACGAGGGGGGACACACACCTCGGGGCGGGGGGAGGGCTGTGGGGACGGGGGGGGGATCCCCAGCGCTGGAGCCAGCGCCCCCCGTGGGTGGAGGATGGGGACAGTGAATGGGGGACACCCCTACCCCCCCTTCCCCCCCCCGCACTCCTCCCAGGGCAGGGCCGTCCCCGGGGAGGGGGTGTCTCTCGTGGGGGGGGGGGGGGGGGGGGTGCGTGTGGTGTGTGTCCATCTCTCAGCCCGTCTGTTCTCCCCCCTCCTCCACCAGGCCCCGCAGCACCATGTGCTCCCTGGGGCGGTTCCCCCCCCCCGCCCCCCCCCCGGGGATGTCACCCTCTGCGAGTTCAACAACGCCCTGGTCTGCGGCCGCCTCTGCGACCAGCTCCCGCTGCCCCTCCAGAGCCAGGTGAGCCCCCCCCCGCCACTCCCCATGACCCCCCACTACGTGTCACCCCCCACATTTCCCCCCCCGGCCCCCAGCCATGACCAGGCCTCCAGCCCCTTCTGCTGGGGTCGGGGGGTGTCTCCTCCTTGCCCTCCTCAGAGGTCCCCCCCCCAGCCAGGGGCACACCTTGCCCCATCTTTCTCCTTTTCTCACATCACTTTCTGCAATGCGGGGGGGGGGGGGGCTCTTCCCCAGCCCCCCCCCCTCCACCCCGCCCGGGCTCACCCCGTGTCCCCGTGCCCGCAAGCTGGCCGACCTGCCCCTCCTCAACCTCTCCAAGGAGACCCTCAAGGCTCACGGCCGGCTGGAGCACAGCGCCCGGCCGCCCTTCATCCACCACCGCGAGTCCCTCTGGAGGAGCTGCCTCGGGGCCTGGTGAGCGCGTGGGCTCCCCCCCCCCAGCCCCGATCGTGGAAGGGTTTGGGTTGGGAGGGACATTAAGGCTCATCCAGTGCCACCAGGGCAGGGACACTCCCCACCAGCCCAGGTTGCTCCAAGCCCCGGCCAACCTGGCCTTGAACCCCTCCAGGGATGGGGCAGCCACAGCTTCTCTGGGCAACCTGGGCCAGGGGCTCACCCCCCCTCACAGCCAAGAATTTCTTCCTCAGATCTCACCTAAATCTCCCTCTTCCAGTGTAAAACCCTTCCCCCTCGTCCCATGGCTCCCCTCCCTGCTCCAGAGTCCCTCCCCAGCTTTCCTGGAGCCCCTTGAGGGACTGGAAGGGGCTGGAAGGTCTCCGCGGAGCCTTCTCTTCTCCAGGCTGAACCCCCCCAGCTCTCTCAGCCTGGCCTGAGGGGGGGACAAAGCCGGGAGCTGCCCGTTCCCCCGACACCTCCGTGCTCACCCCCCAGCGTGGCGGGGGCCTGGCTGCCCCTCCGTCTCCCACCCCCGAGCGCTGGGAGGGCCCAGCCTTGCTCCCAGCCTGAGCTCGCTGGGAGGGTTTTGGGGGGGGGGGGGGGGGAGTGTGGGGGGTGTCACAACGCTACCGAGAGCCCAGCACAGCTGGGGGCCACTGGTGACGGGGGTAAGTCCCCCCACCTGAGGGAAGAGCTGGTTTTGGAGGCCCCCAGGGGTTTTTCCTGCAGGTGGGGGGGGGGGGGCAGGAGATTTGGAGGGGAGGGGGCCAAGGCTTTGCAGGGGGTGGCGGGGGGCGGGGGGGGGCGAGGGCGAGAGAAGGTGACCCCCGCTTTTCGCTGCAGCGGGACGTGGGGCTGCGGGGGGTGCTGAAAGAGCTCGCCGAGGAGGAGGAGGGTGAGTCCGGGTCGCGCTTCGGTTCCCCTTCACCCCCTTTTCCATCGCACCCGTGTGTGTCCCCCCCCCTCCACGTTGAAGACACCCCCCCCCCCCCCCCTTTTTCTCTCTTTAGGGCTGCAGTGGCTGAAGACGGGCGCGAGCTACGTGCTGGCCGTGTGCCGCTGGCTCTCCTCGCTGCACGGCTCCCTCTTCCCCCACCTCTCCGTGAGTATTTTTTTAGCCGGGGGGGGGGGGGGGGGGGGGGGGGGGCGGGAAACCGGGCTTAACCCTCGCGCTGGGGAAGGCAGGTCCTGCCACGGCACCCCTGCGCTGGGGGGCTGGTTTGGATGGTGAGGGGTGTGGGTGTGGGGGGCGTTTCTCCGCTGTAAACACCACGAAATATTCCCTCCCGGTGGCGCCCCAGGTAAAACCATGGCGGGTTCCCTTCGCCAAAGGGCGCCGAAAAGGTTTTGGGACAGCAAAGTGCTCCAGAGGGACTGAAACTGAAGTGGGGGGAAGGAAAAGGGCGGGGGGAGGGGGGTTGGATTCCGGGGGGGTCCCCGCTGCTGGAGCGGAGGCTCTCGCGGGTGCTGCCGGCTCAGTGTTCGCTCTTCTCCCCCCGAAGCTGGCCAGCGAAGACATGGTGACGGCCTTCTCCCAGGCGCTGGACTGGTGAGTGCTGCGTGCGGGCCAAACCCCGCGAGGGAGGGGGGTGGTGGGGGGTTCTGGGGGGGTGGGGAGAGGGGATGTGGGTGGGGAGGTGGGGGGGGGCGCAAGGACAGGATCCCCCCCCGTTCATTTTGCGCGCTCAGCCTCCGCCTTTAAGACACGTTTTTGGGCAAGTATTTCCCCGTTGCCTCTGGCCGCCCCGGTTTGCGTAGGACAGCGAGAGGCAAAGCGTGCCCCCGATGCGCCGCGCTGGGGCCGGGGGGGCGGAAAGAGCATGAAAAGAGACCAGGGCTTGGAAAATTCCTTCGAATCCCGATTCCGGGCTGTTTGGGAACCATCCCCTCGACGGAGCCTTGCGAATAATTGCCAGGATCGGGGAATTTTATCAGAGAAAATGTCCCGCTCAGCGGCGAAAAGGACGTTTTATTTCCCTGGTGGCTCTGGGAACCACCTTTGCCAGCCTTGGGGGGGTGCTGGGTGGCCACGCCGGCTGCCCGGGAGCCCGTCACCGCTGCCTTGAGCCTGGAACGCCGCTGCGGCAGCCGGTGACTCTCCACCTGCCCCGTCTCTCCCCCCCAGGGCCGGCTGCACCGTCCGGGCCTTCGCCTGGCACCCCCACACCAGCAAATTTGCCGTGGCTCTTCTGGATGACTCCATTCGGGTCTACAATTCCAAAAGGTGGGAGCTTTGGGATGAGCGGGGGTGGGTGCTCCTCGGGAGACGCCGTTCCTGGGGCGGGGGGTGCCTCCGCAGCCCCCCCATCCCGCTCCCCGTTCCACCCTCTCGCATCCACCTCGTCCCGAGGGTTCCCCCGGCATCTCGGGGCTTCGCTCTCGCCGGCACCGTCTGTCCCCGGAACCTCTTGCTGCCGCAGCAGGAGCTCCGCGAGGACGTCCCCAAAAATCTCTGGCCTTATAAATTTAGGGTTTTTCTTTCCCCCCGCCCCACCCCCCGCCCCTCCACCCTGGCTCTGCCACTCCTGGGGACGGCCTGGGTGACATACGGCTGCTGTCACAGGTAGAGCAACCTCTGGGGTGTCCTCGAGTCTCCTTTCGCCCCCAGGGCGGGCAGAGCCCTCCTCAGGAGAAGACTCTGCCGCCTGGTCCTGTGGGGTCCCCCCCCCTCCCCGGCTCCCCGCCACCGTTGTCCCCCAGCTGGGATTTCAAGCCAGCAAAGTGCCACCAAGGGCAAGCGCACGGGGCAGGAGGTGTGCTCCGGCTCGCTGTCACCTGGCTGGCTTCTTCTCTGTGTCCCCCCCACCCCACCAAAGGGACAGGTCACGGTGGGACACATCCCCCCTCTTAGGCCCCCGCTACGGGACGCTGGGAGACGGGACGCTGGGCTGTGTGAGGGCTCTTGATCCCCCCCCTTTTCCCCCCTTGTCACCCTCCCCTCCTCCCCGGCAGCGCCACCATCCCCTCGCTGAAGCATCGCCTGCAGAGGAACGTGGCCGCCATGGCCTGGAAGCCGCTCTGCGCCTCCATCCTCGCCGTCGCCTGCCAGAGCTGCGTCCTGGTGTGGCACCTGGACCCCACCTCCCTCTCCACCAGGTGACAGCCCCGCGGCTTGTCACCCACGAGCCCCTTTGGGTTGTCCCCCCTCTGTCCTGCCGGGGACACACAGCGCTGGCTTTGGGTGGCAGGTGGGACAACCCTCCCTGCCCCCAACTTGGGGGGGGTTTCTCTCTCCTTCCCGGCAGACCCTCGTCCGGCTGCGCTCAGGTGCTGTCCTACCCCGGGCACAGCCCCGTCACCAGCCTGGCGTGGGCTCCCAGCGGGGACCTGCTGCTCTCGGCGTCGCCGGCCGACACGGCCATGCTGGTGAGAGACCTCCGGGGGTGCTGCCTTCGGGAAACCGGCCCCACAAACCCAGCACGGGGCCACCGCGGGCTGTGGGAACGCCGGGGACAGGCGGGATTTCCTCAGAGGCTGGTTTAGGCGGCTCCTGAATTTGAACTAGACCGAAAAGCACCGGTCTGTGTTCCCCCATCCGAGCAAAAACTTCCCCCAAAGCTGCGCTAATTACCCAGTCGGCGTTGGGGTCCCGGTGTCGTCATCCTCCTCGTGTCCCCCTCCAGGTGTGGGACGTGTCCACCGAGAACTGCGTCCCGCTGCAGCGCTTCGGGGGCGGCGGTGTCACCTACTTGGCTTGGTCGCCCGACGGCAGCAAGGTGCTGGCGGCCACCCCCTCTGCGGTGTTCCGGTGAGCTCCCTGCCCGCGGGGTGTTTGATTTCAGCCCTTACTATCGTTTTCTTTCGCTCTTAAACCCAAACAATCCGGATTTTTTTTCTGTCCTGACTGCTCCCATTCCTACTGCAATCCCTTGTGGCGGGGAGAAAGCGGGTGGGAGATGGGGGTCTGACGTCTTGGGGCTCCTGGAGCAGCAGAATTGGGGCAAATCCCAGGAATTTACTCCGCTCACTTCAGCCTTGTCTCTTTCGCAGGGTGTGGGAGGCTCAGATGTGGATGTGCGAGCGGTGGCCCACTATCAAAGGACGCTGCCAGGTAGGACAGGGGACGTTTCCCACCCAGGTGTCGCCTCTGAGGCCCTCGGGTGCACGGATGGGGTTTTCCTGAAACTCCCCCCCGTTTCCAGCTGGCTCCGCAGAGCCCCTGGCCAGCTGCCGGCCCCTGGCCTGGGTGGCGGGCGTTAAGGTGGCTCCGTGTCCCGCAGACGGGGTGCTGGAGCCCTGACGGCAGCCGACTGCTCTTCACGGTGCTGGGCGAGTCCGTCATCTACTCCTTGTCCTTCTCGGAGTACCGGGGTGAGTCTGCCCGAGCCGGCGGCCGGTCCCCAAGGGACGGATCCTCTGGCTTTTGGCTGGGGCTGGGCTCAGCCAAACGAACTTTTTGCTGATTAGCGGCGTTTCCCAGCCTGCTGGGCAGGAAGGGACGGAGGCAGAGCCGGGACACGCAGGGGAAGGGTGTCTCGGGGTCTTTCAAAGCACAGAATCTCTGTAGGGTTGAGTTTTTCCCCGCCTCGGGTTGTTTCTCACTCACAGTTGTGATCTTAGAGTCACAAATGGTTTGCAGGGAGACTTTTACGGTGGGTTAAATGCCCTCCTCCCGTGGCTTTTTTTTTTTTTCTTTTTTCCACAGAGGCAGGTGGCCCTCGCGTTTGTCGAGGGGAACCCTGCCCTGTCCCCCATCCCAGACGCAGGCGGGGGCCGCTGGGATAGCAGCATGTTGCTCCGCGGCTGCTCTGAAAAATAGAGAAATCCCGTATCACTTTAGAATTAAAAAGTATGATTTAGGGCAGTGAGGTGACCCGGGCAGTACTTGGAGGAAGGCAGAAGTGACCGAGCTCTTGGGACTTTGTTTCAGGGGAGATGCAAGGGCAGGTGGGAGGCTCGAAAACGGCTTCTATCGTGGCGGATCTGTCCGAGACCACCTTCGAGACGCTCTTCGGGGAGGAGAGGTGGGTCTGGCTGCGCCTGCTGCCCTCGTGGGACGCCTGGGTGGCGCAGGGGGTCCTTGTCCCCTTCGGCAGGAACACCCCCCCCCCGGCGCTGGGGACGTCGGCTGGAGCCAGGGGGGAGGATTTCACCGCCGCTCCTGCTGGTTTCAGGGTCGGAGGCGAAGTCCACTCCATGGCGTGGGATCCCACTGGAGAGAGACTGGCGGTGATCATCAGAGGTGAGCGCTGCCCCGGTGCCGGGCTCTGCCTGAAAATCCCCCTTCCAGCAGGCAGAAGGTGGCGCAAACGCCACCGGGGTGAGGCCTCGGGTCAGGAATCGTAGAATGAATCATGGAATGAATCACAGAATCCCAGGTGGGGAAGAGGGACCTCAGGGATCAGCCGCTCCAACCTTCCTCGGCAAAAGCCACGGTCTGGACAAGACGGCCCTGCGCAGCCGAACCTTCAAAGCGGCCAATATTGGGGAATCCCCCACTTCCCTGGGGAGAGCATTCCAGTGGTTGATTGTTCTCAGCGTGAACCGTTTTCCTCTTGTGTCCGGTCGGAATCTCCCCAGGAAAAACTCGTGCCCATCACCCCTCGTCTTTTCCCTGTGACCCCTTGTAAAAAGGGAATCTCCATCTTCTTCGTAGCCACCCTTTAAAGGCTGGAACGTGGTGGCCACGTCTCCCCTGAGCCTTCTTTTCTCCAGGCCGAACAAACTCGGTTCTTGCAGGCTTCCCGGTCCTTGGATCATCTTGGTGGCCCTTCCCTGGCCCCTCTCCAGCCTGGCCACAGTGTGTTTTTTTTTTTTGTTTTTTTTTTTTTTTTTTTTCCTGCTTAGCGGGGACCAAAACCGAGCACGTTATTCCTGCTGGGTATTCCAAAACCAGGCCACGTTGCGGCCTGACCAGCGCCGAGTAAAGCGAGCTGATGAGCCTTTCTCTCCGCTGCGATGCCCTCGGCCACGCAGCCCAGCGTCCCGCTGGGTTTCTCCGCCGCGGCCGTGCGCCGTTGGCTCCCACTGAGCTCGTTGGCCACCGGGACCCCAGGTTCCCTTTCCACGGAGCTGCTCCCCAGCCAGGCAGATCCCGGCCTGTGCTGCGCTCCGGGATTATGTTTTTCCAGGTGCGAGACCTTACACTTCTCCTTGTTGAACTTGTTGTTAACCCACTCCTCCAGCCTGTCCAGGGCTTCCTGCAGGGTGCTCTCCCTCCCGAAGCGTCCGCTTCCCCAGTCATGTCTGGTATCCTCGGCAAACTTCCTTGGGGAGCACTTGATCCCACCATCCCGATCCCTTATGAAGAAGATACTGAACATAAATCGATCCCTGGAGGACCCCGCTCGGGACAGGCACCTCCAGCCTTCCTCCCTGTGGCTCTGCTCCTCCGTAGCCTTCGGAAAGGGACGCGTCCCAGTTCCCTCCCTGCTCCCGGTGGGATGAATCACCTCTCCCAACGCCCCCCCCCCCCCCTCCCCGCCCCCAGGGACTTTGTTTCAGGGGAGTCTCCGTGTTCCCACAGTGCCCACGTTACGCCTGGAGCCCAACTGAGCCTCTTGGCTCCCTTTTTAGGAGCAGCCCCAGGGATAATCGAGCCATTCAGGCTCTCCTGGCCGGGCCCCGCTCGGGGACAAAGCAGACCTTTGAGGGAGCACCGAAACACGGTGCTGGGGACGCTGCTGCCTCGGGCTCCCTCCCTGCAGGACACCGGTGGGGAAAGAGCTGGAGCTGCTGCGCCCAAGCTCAGGGGGTTTTGCTGTGCTTAAAGCTGGGGGGGGGGGGAAGAAACGGGGTGGGGAGGAAACCCTGGGGGGTAGCAGGACTCCCGTAGTTGGCACCCCCCCCATCCTCCGCACCTCCAGGCAGGTCCTGCAGAGGATCTCGGTGCAGAAATTGGGACGGGATGGGAAATAACCTTCGCTTTGGAGAGACGGGGCCCCCACGTCACGCCTTACGGGTCGGGGTGTTTCCAAAGGAGCCGCCTCATCTCTTACCCAAACCCTTCTCGGCCAAACCGACCCGAGACCTCGGAGCCGGCTTTAAATCACCGAAAGGTCTTCAAAAGCCCCGTCCCGGGATCCTGCGCACCTCGGTGCGAGGAAAAGGCGATCCCCAGCCAGCTTTCCCCCTCCTCGGCGGCTGCCCGCCCCCGTCTCCGCGGTGCCCAGTTGCTCCCCACTAAAACCTGACCTCGTGTCCCCGGTTCGGCGTCGAGGGACCCGTCTACGCCGTCGCTGGGACGAGGGGAAGCCTCACTGCTCGTCCTCTCTCCCTCCCGCAGGGCATCCCGAGGCGCCCGGCAGCCAGACGGTCATCGCTGTGTTCCGCACCCGCAACAGCCCCGTCTTCGAGCTCCTGCCGTGGTGCGTAGCCGGGGTTTGGGGTTGGTTTGGGGTTGGTTGAACACCCCCAATTCCCCCGGGGTGGGGTGGGGAAGAGCGGACCCACCTCAGAGCGAAGAGACGCTGCTGCCCCGCGCTCCCGCTTCGGGCAGCGTCACCGTTTTACCCCGGAGTCGGTTGAGTTTTGGCCATATTGTCCATTATCCAACCCCTTCCTTTGGGTTGCTCTTGCCCAGTGCATCCCAGCAGGGCTCAAACCCCTCGGCTTAACCGCAAGCTACGCCGAAAGGGCCGCGTTTTGCCGGTGTGACGGAGTGCTGCCCCGCGGCCCAGCTGTAACCGGGGCTTTTCCTTTCTCCCGCAGCGGTTTCCTGCGAGGCGAGCGTGGCGCGCAGCCCCAGCTCATCGCCTTCCACCCCCACTTCAAGAAAGGCGCCCTCCTGACCGTGGTGAGCGTGGGCCCTGCTTTCCGCAGTTCTCGGGGGCCCCCCGTCGCCGTCCCCGAGGGAAATCAGTCCGGTGGCAGAGCAGGGAGGGGTGGAAAAATGTCCCCGTGGTGTCCCTGCGGAGGGGCGAGGGTGGGGAAGGACCAGAGGGTGACGCTTGGACTGTCACCCCCTGCCGCGTCCTGTACTCATCTGCCTCCTCTTCCTCCGCCAGTGCTGGTCCACGGGGAAGATCAGCCACGTCCCCTTCTTCTTCGTCAGCGCCCACGTCCCCTGCGCCAGCCCCAGCCCCGTCACGGCCAGCGCCAGCGGGTGGGAGCAGCCCCTCTTCTCCGAGCGGTGACAACACCCGGCGCCTCGGCGTCATCGTCCTGAAAAGCCAGCGCCGGAACGCTCCCTCCATCCTCATCCTCCTGGGACACACGGCATGGCCGCAGCTGCCTTCAGTCCCTCCTCGGGGTCTCTCGCGGGGGGGCCGTTACGGATTAAAGCTGGCTCCTTTTCCCTGCCACCACTGCCCTTCTCCGTGCCTCGCTCCTTCCTTGCCCTGGGGGGGCTGCAAGGGCCCCACGGGGCTGGGTATGATCCCAGGGCTCCGGTGCAGCTTTTTGATGTCAAAAAATGTGTCGGGGTGAACCTGCAGGAGAACATCCCTTCCCTGGGCTTTAATTAAAGCAGATTTAGGGCACCTGCTGGCCTGGTGGTGTCCTGCAGCTGCAGCGCTGGTGGGGGCGAGCCCCCTGCAGCCCCGGGGGCTTTGTTTTTGGGGCTAAAGAGCTGCTGCCCCACGGGGAGAGGGAGGGCAGAGGGGGCCAAGGGGTCCCCGGCTGCGAGCGCAGCCCCCGGGCTCTGCCTCTCGAGCGGGGAAGAGCCACCCAAAGAGAACCAAAACCTCTGTGGGGCCATAAAACGCAAACCTCGGCCCGTTTGGGGCAGCAGCGGGGCCGTGAATGGTGCTGGAGGCCCAGCTCGTGCCGGCCCACGTGAGCCCAGCCGGCGCTGAAGAGGTGGGGGGGAGCAGATGGGCCACCCCCCCCTTGCCCGGAGCAGGGATTAACGGTGAGGCTGGGGGGGGTTGGGGGGCAGCATGGTTAAACCCTGGGATTACACATGGTTAATCCCCGGGATTACGCTGTCATCACTCTGCTAAAACCCCGGGGTACGGAGATGACAGGGGGGAGCACGGGGTCCCTGCTCGCCCAGCCCCCAACCCTGGGCTCTGCAAACAGCCCCAGGACCCCCCCCAAAGCCGAGCACCAACACAAGGCAGGGAAAAGCCCAGCCGGGGGCAAGGATGGCAGCAGCGGGGCTGCACGGGGAGCGTGGATGGGGCCGGCACGAGGATACGGGGTGAAAACGACGGGCTACGAACCCTCTCCAGCCGCTGGGGCAGGTCTGGGGCCGCTTCACCCCCTCAGGGCTCCCCAGTTTGCTGCCAGTGCTGCCTCGTGCTCACGGCACCTCAGAGGACGGTGCTGAGGGTCTCTTCTTCCTCCTCCTCCTCCTCGGGGCTGGCTGGTCGGCAGGGCAGCGCCCGCAGGTACTCGAGGTGCAGCCGGGTCTCGGCTCGGCTCCTCCGGACGTAGCGGGCCACGTAGAGGAGGACGGCACCCAGCCATCCGCCCATGGCCACCAGCACCGCCACGTCTGGCGGCCGCCCGCCCCCCACCAGCGTCTCGTTGCGGCCGCTGGTGGGGGGCAGCACCACCGGGGGGGCCCCCCCCGGGCATCGGCAGCCCCCGAGGCAGGTGGGCAGCCCCAGCGCCAGCAGGAGCAGCCAGGCTGCCCGCATCGCCCTGCGACAGGAGGCTGGAAGCAAGGCCCGGGGGGGGACACACTCCATGTGTGTCGTGTGTGTCCCCCCCCCTCCCAAGCCTTTCGCACCGCCGGGTGCGTGGGGGGGCAGCAGGGTGCCTGGGTTCCCCTCCCAGCATGGGGGGGGGTGTGCAGGGGGGGGGATGCTTGCACCCCGAATTCACAGTCCCATATTGCTACGCACAGCCCTGTCGTGTCCCCCCCCGGCACCCCAGACACCCCCATCCCGCCCCCCCCATTTGCCTGAGCAGGGAACACACTGGGAACACGCTGGCTTTTACTGGTGTTGGGAACCCGGCGGCAGTGGATACGTAACAGGAATGGGGACAATCTTCAGA
Source organism: Rissa tridactyla (assembly GCF_028500815.1). Taxonomy (NCBI): domain Eukaryota; kingdom Metazoa; phylum Chordata; class Aves; order Charadriiformes; family Laridae; genus Rissa; species Rissa tridactyla. The sequence goes on from NC_071489.1 coordinate 545,985, forward strand.
GAAACGGGTCCAAAAAGTCTCTTGGTTTGGGGTCTGATTTGGCTCGCACCAGTCCAACGCTGGGACCAGTGACACCCCTGGGGGCAGCCTGGGCCCCCCCCGCCGCCGGACAGACAGCTCCATTATAGTGTCCCTCTGCGATCCCGTTACACGAGCCGAGTGGGGACGGTCTCGGCCGCTCCCAGCAGCAGTCCCTGAACCCCCCACGCTCGGCAAGGGGTCCCTTTTGGGATGGCCACGATGGGGGGGGGGTCACCCGCTCCGTGCTCCCCCTTCTTGCCGCTGGGCCAGCGTCCGCCGGGCCATTTCCAAGGCCCCCTCCCGCGTGCGGTTGCCTCCGATGAAGCCGCTGGCGTGTACGAAGACGCAGCCGGGGATGCCGGTGAGCTGCGACAGCGCCTCATCCCGCACCCCACGCCAGGGCTCGGGGAGAGGGAGGCTGCGGGCGGCGACGGGGGGGGAAGGAAGAGGGAGGTGAAAATCCGTCCCCTGAGACGGGGTGGGGGGCACGACGCGCGGCGAGGGGACGGGTCTCACCGGCTCTGGAAGGTGTGCGGCCCCGCCGGGACGCTCTGCACCCGCCACTGCCCGCCGCGGTCGGGGAACAGCACCAGCTGGAGGGGTTCGGGCAGCGCCAGCTCCTGCTCCAGCCTGAAGACGTGCTCCTTCCAGGGGCAGCCGCCCTGCGGCAGCTCCAGCACCGCCCCGCTGGCGTCCACCTGCGCCGGGGGAGCGGGGGGACACGCTGGGCGCACTGGGGTCCTGCCCACGCAGCCCCCCTCGAAGCCCCCCACACCGCCGCCTGCCTCAGTTTCCCCCCCCCCCCCCACACACACACACACAACCACGTGGATCTGCTGCCTGCGAGCTCTGGGGGTGCAGGAGCGTGTGGGGGAATATTGGGGTGCAGGGCCGTATATAAGGGCACAGGAGGGGGTGTGCGGCCATATATATATATATATATATACACACATATATAAGGATACAGGGGGTTCTGAGGGGGTCCATGGCCACATATAAGGATATAGGGTTACAGGAGGGGATGTATGGCCACGCATAAGGATATAGGGGAAAAAGAGGGGGTGCATGGCCATACATAGGGGCACAGGAGGGGATGTATGGCCATGCATAAGGATATAGGGGAAAAAGGGGGGATGCACGGCCATATATATGGATGAGGGAGGTCAGGAGGGGGTGCACAACTGTATATAAGGCTATAGGGGCACAGGAAGGGGTGCATGGCTGTGTATAAGGATATAGGGGCACAGGAGGGGGTGCACAGCCATATAAAGGGTCACAGGAGGGGACGCATGGCCACACATAAGGATATAGGGGAAAAAGAGGGGGTGCACGGCCATATATAAGGCTATATGGGCACAGGAGGGGGGCACAGCCGTATATAAGGATATAGGGGCATAGGAGGGGGTGCATGGCCATCTATAAGGATACAGGCGTCCAAGAGGGGGTGCACAGCTGTGTGTAGGGCTGTGGGGTGCAAGGGGTGCCCTGGGCCACACAGGGGGGTTTACGCTAAGAGGACCTGTCCTCCCCTCACCCCACGCCCCTCCCCAAACTTCCAGACCCCCCCGGACCGGCAGGGTGGGTACCTCAAAGCGTCGCCGGACGGCTTCCTCCACCAGCGCCCGCGCGGGCAACCAGGCGCGGTGGTAGTAGTCGAGCCGGTCCATGAACTCACCCCCGACCAGCTCCATCGCCCGCTTGAACCCCGCCTGGGGACACAGAGGAGGGTCAGTGGCGTCCCCAAAGCGGGGTGGCCGCAAGCGGGGTGGCCCCATGCTGCTCCCCCTGGCAATGTTCCCTGGCCCCACCTCGGTGTCCTGGTCGGGGTCGTTCCAGCGGGGGTTCAGGTGGCCGACGCGGGCGCTGAGGGTGGTGGTGAGGGCATAGCGGGGCTCCCCCTCCGCCTGCGCGATGCCGTTGTCGATGGCGTCGATCTCCTCCACGAAGTTCTCATACAGCTGGGGACAGAGTGGGGGACAGCGGGGGTCGACACGGCCTGGAGCGCGACTGCGCACCAGTAGCTGGAACAAACTGGTTCCCTCTTTTATGGGGTGCTGTGAGGACAGGCTGAGAGAGTTGGGGGAGAAGAGGAGGCTCTGGGGAGACTTTCCAGCCCCTTCCAGTCCCTCAAGGGGCTCCAGGAAAGCTGGGGAGGGACTCTGGAGCAGGGAGGGGAGCCATGGGACGAGGGGGAAGGGTTCAGACTGGAAGAGGGAGACTGAGATGGGATCTGAGGACGAAACTCTTGGGAGACTGAGATGGGATCTGAGGAAGAAATTCTTGGCTGTGAGGGGGGTGAGCCCCTGGCCCAGGTTGCCCAGAGAAGCTGTGGCTGCCCCATCCCTGGAGGGGTTCAAGGCCAGGTTGGACGGGGCTTGGAGCAACCTGGGCTGGTGGGAGGTGGCCCTGCCCAGGGCAGGGGGTGGAATGAGATGGCCTTTAAACATCCCTTTCAACCTAAACATTTTATAATTCTATGAAATCTGGGCGGCACTGACAGGGTTAAAGCCCCCCAAGACCCTTGCGGTTCCCCCGGTACCTTATCGTAGAGCGCTGTCACAACGGGGCCGTCCTCTGGCTGCCCCAGGAGCCCAGCGAGGATTTGGGAGCCGAAATGGCAATAGACCAACCCGGCGCTGCTCAGCTTCGTCGTCCAAGGCTTGTCGGGCCGGAGGCTCCGCATGGACTGCGTGAAGGACCTGCGGGGCCGCGGGGTCAGCCCTGAGGGACCCCCATCACCCAGGGGACCCCAGCATCCAGCATGGGGGGGAGCCTCACCTCTGGTGATGGTCATAGCGGTGTCGCTCGGGGTCGTACTCGCCCCCTACATCCACCACCACGTCACACTGGGCCAGGCGCTGGGGGTCCCGGGTGCGCACCACCTCTGCGTCCTGCCGGGGGTGTGGGGGGTGAGTGAGGCTGGGGAGCCCAGGGTGGTCCCCAGGAGCGACTGGGGACCCCCAAGAGCTGCCCTGGGTCACACCAGGGACACCGAGGAGGGACCGAGGACTTAGGGATGACCCCAGGTGGGACCGGGGACCCAAAGGGTGACTCCCAGGTGAGACCAGGGATTCCAAGGAGGGACCGGGGACCTAAAGGTGGCCCCTGTGTGGGACCAGGGATTCCAAGGAGGGACTGGGGACCTAAAGGTGGCCCCTGTGTGGGACCAGGGACCCCCAAGTGGACTGGGAACACGAAGGTTGGCCCCTGAGTGTGACCAGGGACCTCGAAGAGTGACTGGGGACCTAAAGATGTCCCCTGGGTGGGACGAGAGACCCCGACGAGGGACTGGGGACCTAAAGGTGGCCTCTGGGTGGGACCAGGGACCCCCAGGTGGGACTGGGGACCTGAAGGGTGGCCTCCAGATGTGACCAGGCACCTCAAGGAGGGACTGGGGACCTAAGGGTGGCCCCTGTGTGGGACCAGGGACAACCAAGTGGGACTGAGGAGCCCCAGGAGCGACCGGGCACCCCGAGAGATGCCCCCGGGTAACGGGGGACCCCGAAGGGGGACTGGACACCTAAGAGTGGCCCCGAGGACCCGGGACTGGACGGCGGAGAGGGCTCGGGAACCCGCGCGGTGTCCCTGTCCCGTTGCAGGCTGCCGGGAGGGAGCTGCAAGGGGGGCCGGAGCAGGCCGCAACCCCGGTCCCACCGCGGGCTGCCCGGGGACCGTACCCGGTAGCGGGGCAGGAGGCGCAGCAGGTAGCACGCCAGCACCTCGTCGCAGTGGAAGGTACCGTCGTGGGTGCCGATGCGGGGGGCGGGCTCGGGCCGCGGCCGCTTGGGCCCGCTCCCGGCGCCGCTCCCGGCGCCCACGGCGGCGGCCATGAGGCGGGCGGCGCGCGCGGCGCTGCGCATGGCACCCGGCGTGCGCGGCCCCGCCCACCGCGTCACGGCGCATGCGCGACCCCGCCCCCACACCCTCGCGCCTTCTCCCGCTGCGCATGCGCTGGCCCCGCCCGGCCCCGCCCCGCCGCGCGGCGCATGCGTCAACCCCACCCTCCCGCTGTGCGCATGCGTCGTCATAACCCGGGCCACACCCAGCCACATTGCGCATGCGCCAGCCCCACTTGTCCCTCTGCGCATGCGCAGTTCCCGATCGTCCGCTCTGCGCATGCGCTGGCCCCGCCCGGCCCCGCCCCGCCGTCCTGCGCATGCGCCAGCCGCGCCCGGCTGCCGTGACCCCGCCCCGCCCCTGCGCCAGCCCCGCCCACTCCACCCCTCCCGCCGCTCTGCGCATGCGCCCCGCCTCGCCCTGCTCCCCGCCCGTCCGCCGCGCGCATGCGCCAGCGCCCCCCCGCCCAGCACGCGCCTCGGCGTCACCGCGCATGCGCCAGCACCGCCCCCCCTTCCCCTCGCCGTAGCCTGGCCCCGCCCCGCCGCGTCTGCGCGCGCGCTGCTCCGCGGGGGCGGGGCCGTGCCTGCGGGGAGCGCCCCCTGGCGGGCGCGACGGAAGGACGAACACGGCGGGGACACGGCGGGGACACGGGGGGACACACGGGCGCGTACGTGGGCACAGGGACTGCTTGGCCCCCCCCCCCCCCCCGGACAGACAGACACAGCAGGGACGGACAGAGGGACACGTGGGGGGGTGTGTGGAACGACACGGGGACACACGGGGACACACGGACACTTGTGCACACACAGACACTGCCTCACCGCGCCCCCCCCCCCCCCCCCCCCCCCGCCCCCGGACAGAGGGACATGGCCCCCACAGGGACAGGCCGACGGACACCCCCCCCCAGAGACCAGCCCAGGCGCCGTTCTCCAGCCACAGCTTTATTCGGGTGAGCCGGGCCCCCTCCCCGACACCGCAGGGCCCGGCGGGGGGGGGGTGAAGATGGAGGCTCCCCCTGCCCCCTGTGTCCCCCCCCCACCGTGTCCCCCAGCGGGGACGGGGACACGCAGCAGCCTCCAGCGCCCGGTGACACGGGACACGGCAGGGTGCGGAAGCCACACCGGGTCACCGTGACGCCGTCAGGGGCTGCGGGGGGGGGGGGGGACGTGGGCACGGTGGGGGTCCTGCCCCAGAGCCCCCTCTCCCGCAGGAGCGTGGGGAAGGCAAATTACCCCCCGCTCCGGCCCGAATTCCCCCTCTCGGGGCGGACGCGGCCACGTCCCAGTCCCACGGGACAGGTTTGAGCTGGTGACACGTGGGGGGGGGGACACGTCCCGTGGCGTTTCCCAGCAGGGATTTCCCGGGGGGGGGGGTTCGATCCAACCGGTGTCTCCTGTTTTGAAACGGGGTGTGGGGGAGACGATTTTTGGAGATTTTTCGGAGGGGAGCACAAATGGCGCCGAGGGCTCAGCAACGCCCCCGGGTCCGTCTCCTCCCTGCCCCCCCCCCAAAAAAAACCACCTTCTCCTTCCAAGCAGCCCCGTTTTTTCGGGTCAAGAAAGACGGGATTCGGGGCAGCCCGGCCCCAAAACATCCATAAAGGGCTAAGTCAGCTCTCGCGGAGGGCGGGATGGCGGATTTGGGGTGAAACCGCACACATCTGGGTCTGTCCAACCTCAGCCGTTGCGGCCGAGAAGCCAAAAAGTAGTGTGAAACCAGACGGTTTATGTACAAAACTCCCGCGCGCGGCAACGTCTCTCTTTTCGGGGGTGGGGGGGGATGGGGGGAAACCAGTCTGATTTATCCCTTTACTGGTGGTACTGGTGGGCGTTCAGACGTGCTGGCCGGAGTCAGGAGATCTCGTTGCCGAAGACCTCGAGCACCAGGGGGGTGAGCTGCATGCTGTGCTCGGGCTGGAAGGAGAGGCAGCGGTACTGCTTGGAGTGCTCCTCGTTGAGGCTCCGCAGGTCCGCCAGCTTCTGGATCATCTTGGCGTAAAGCAGGCGGCTGCCGGGAGGAGGGTGCCGGCAGCGGATGTAGGTCTGGAGGATCTCCGAGAGGCGATCCTGGAGGGATTCCACCAACGAGGTGTCCTGCACGCCGGGGCGATCTAGGAGACAGCGGGGAGAGCGGGGTGATTCCCCCTGCCCTTCTGCCAGGACAGGGGAGGGGACGGGGGGGTTCCCCCCTCCCCGGGCGCCAACCTGCCCTTCTGTCCTGGTCGGACAGGACTCTCCTGCTGCTTTTTCCCTCCTCTATCCACCTTGCAGCAGGGAATCAGGGCTGGATCTGCTCAGCATCGCACCCCCGTGACTCGTACGTGGAATCAGAGAATGGTTTGGGTGGGAAGGGACCACAAAGATCATCCAGTTCCCTGGGCAGGGCCACCTCCCCCAGCCCAGGTTGCTCCAAGCCCCGTCCAACCTGGCCTTGAACCCCTCCAGGGATGGGGCAGCCACAGCTTCTCTGGGCAACCTGGGCCAGGGGCTCACCCCCCTCGCAGCCAAGAATTTCTTCCTCACATCTCACCGGAATCTCCCTCTTCCAGTGTAAAACCCTTCCCCCTCATCCCATGGCTCCCCTCCCTGCTCCAGAGTCCCTCCCCAGCTTTCCTGGAGCCCCCTTAGGGACTGGAAGGGGCTCTGCACCCCCTGGACTTCCAGGAGACACCGGAGCCAAGGTGGGGACACCCGAAGGTGCTCAGGGCCGCGACAGGGCAGCAGTTTGCCCAGCAGTGCTGGGGGGGGCACTATTGCACTGGTGGTGTCTCCCCTCTCCCAGGAAGGGACTGGCCACAGGCCAGGAGGAAACGGGCAAGCTGCCTGAGCCCACTGGGCTTTCTGGAGGGGTCGTGCCCCCCAAAATGCCCAGCAGCAGCACCCCAAAAGCCCCCAGCAGCATCCCTGACGCCCCCATACCCCGGGTTGAGCGACACAGGACTTTATCTTCTAATGCCTGGGAAAACCGCGCTTTTAGAAGACTCTGGTGTCTGAATTAGTGAAAATATTTACTTTACAGCCAGCTCTGGGGTGCGGGTTTCAAGGTCTCGGCATTTTTGAGCTCACCAGGTGCGGGGAGGAGGAGGAGCGAGACCCGGGCACTCATCCCGAGCTCCCACCGGGGTTGTTCCATCCCACGGACGGCACATTCCAGAGAAATCAGAAAGTTTGCTGAGGAGTTCTCTCCTCTCTCTCTCTCCCCCCCCCTTGCTGGCTGCCATCCTGAGCACTCCTCGCCCCGGTGCCGGAGCCCCGAGCCCTTCCCTTCCTCCCGCAGCCGCAGCGCTCACAGGGTCCCACCTTGGCTGTCCCTGCGGGGAGCGCACGGCTTCTGTGACGGAATGGGCTGCGTGTGATCCTCGTGTATCTTATATTAATATCAGGATCAATACTGGCTCTTTAGTATTACTGTTAATTATTTAGTCGCATCCTGTTCAATCTATTTATATTTCAACCCTCGGGTTTCCTTGTTTTTTCCCCAATTCCCCTTCCCAGGCAGGGAGGGGTCATCAGGTGAGAGGATGATCGGCTAAACGATAATAAATTGTTATGGGTTTTTCAAACCACGACACCTCATCTCCCGTCACCCTGCCCGAGCGAGAACCGCCCGTGGCGGTCGCCGTGGGTGCGTCTGGTCGCAACGGCTGCACCGGGCTCAAGGTGGTTTCGGGGGGACAGATAACGACACGACAGCCAAGGGCAAACGTGGGCATTTTGCAGCCAAAACCCGGCAGGTTTTGACCCTGGGGGACGAGTGTCCTCCTACCTGGGGACAGGATGCAGATGGCCATGAGGAGCACGTGCTCTTCTTCGTGAAGGTTCAGCTTCTTCAAGCCAACCTGGAATTTGATGAGCGGCTCGAGCAGGTCCATGCTGTGGCCAGCTGGGAAGAGAAGAGGACTTTTAGCGCAGCCTCCCCTGGAACAAGGTGTCCAACCGCTGCAGGACGAGTGTGGAGCTTGGGGTTTGAGCGTCTCCAGAGGAGGAGACTCCGCAGCCTCTCTGGGCAGCCTCTTCCAGGGCTCCAGCACCCCCACAGTAAAGAAGTTCCTCGTGTGGAGACGGAAATTCCTGTGGTCCAGTTGCCCCTTGTCCTGTCCCCGGGCACCACTGAGAAGAGTCTGGCCCCATCCTCTCGCCCCCGGCCCTTTAGCCATTGCTGAGCATTGATGAGATCCCCCTCAGCCTGCTCTTCTCCGGGCGGAACAGCCCCGGGGCTCCCAGCCTTTCCCCAGCACAGAGATGCTCCAGCCCCTCAGCATCTCCGTAGCCTCCGCTGGACTCTCTCCAGCACTTCCCCGTCCTTCTGGAACCGGGGAGCCCAGAACTGGACCCAGTGCTCCAGCTGTGGCCTCCCCAGGGCAGAGCGGAGGGGGAGGATGAACCTCCCTTGCCCTGCTGGCCACCCCAGGAGAACATTGGCCTTCTTGGCTACCAGGGCACATTGCCAGCCCATGGGCAACTTCTTGTCCACCCGGACTCCCAGGTCCCTCTCTGCAGAGCTGCTCTCCAGCAGGTCACCCCCCAACCTGTCCTGGTGCGGGGGGCTGCTCCTCCCCAGGCGCAGGACCCTACACTTGCCCTTGCTGAACTTCATTTTCGCGTCCGAATGTAAGGCTGGGGTGACATTTCTTGGCCCCCAGCAATGGGGAGGGGGCCCGGCAGTGCCTTTACCTTGGGTGACGTCGCTGACCCTGTACTTGAAGTCATTGCTGCCGCAGGTCCATGACATGTCCTCGAGGGTGAAGGACTGGTTGGAGCGCAGCATGATCACCTCGATGGCGCTGGATTTCAGCAGGGCGATCTGGTCCTCTGCTGTCAGGTCCCTGGGCAGGGGGAAAAGCGGGGAGGTGAGACCCCTCCAACGAGCAAAGGAACAGAAACTGGCCGCCCACGGGTCAGGTTCTCCATCGGTAACCCCGTCCCTTTGCTGGGGGCACCCCGGCTTCTCCCGCACCCCGGGTTTCTGCGTGATTAAGCAGCAGGTATTTCTGCAGCTACATTTATTGAGCACCAGCCTGGAGTCCCACAGGACCTGAGGTCCTTCCCAAACCAGGATGGGGACCATTCAAGTGGCCTCAAGCATCTTAAGAGCTCAAGCGTTTTGCTGACAAGAGTCTGGGTGAATCAGGGTAGAGGAAGGAGAGGAGGAACCCCAGGAAGGAGGAGAGACAGAAAACGTGAGAGTAGGAACAGACCCGGGAAGGGAACAGAGCCCCAGGGACAGCTGCGAAGGTGAAATGGAGAAAAATGATCTGGCTGTGAAGGGTAGGACGAGATTCCCGAGGGTGGAAAACCGCCAGGGAGATGGGATCTGGGACCAAATGCCTCACCTGAATCCCGGGATCATTTTGGCAAAGCCGATCACCTTCTGTATGCTGTAGCTGACCAGGTCGGCCAAGTGCGGGAGCATGGAGAGGTGGGAGAAGTTGATGTTCACGGAGGAGCTCTCGTCGTTCTCCTCGGAGAGGACCAGGTTCGAAAACATCTGGGGCTCCACAGATTCTGGAGAGAGGGAAGACGGTCAGAGGGTACCTCGGCTGTAGGCGAGGCATCGCGGGTGAGGGGGGGGTGAAGCCAGAGCAGTGACGACGCAGCCCAACGTTCACGTTCACCCTCCTCTTGGCCACCCTGGAGGGCTCAGGCACACCGAGGTCTGCAGGGCCACCATCCAGCCAAGAACTTAGTGCTTTTTGCTCTCAAAAAGCCTCTGCAGCACCTCCAGGAGGGTCTTTCGGTTAAATAAGCTCCCCAGAAGAGGTAAAACAAGGGTCTGAACGGCCAGATTTAGGTAAAGCCGCTGCATTTCTACCCCCACCACCTACGGAGAGGCGAGCGTGGTACCTGGAAACGTGCTGAAGGCATCGGAGCCGAAGAGGTCGGTGGAGTCCTCTGATGACAAGTCCTGGGTGAGGATGGAGGAGGACCTCGCTGCCCCACTGCTGCTAGCGCTGCTTCTCATGGGGGGCTGGAAGAGAGAGCAGGACGTGAGGAACGGGGCTGGGAGAGCGATTTGGTGGCAGTCGCTCGCGTGCTGCCAGCAGCACCGAAGTTTTTGCCCTGGGATTTTTAACTCCTCTCTAACGAGAAGTCGTGGGGTTGAAACGGGTTTGGTGCATTCGAGCAGGAGCCGCTGGGTCCTGCGCGTGGGAATCGGGGCCGGAGCGGCCCGGACGTACCCGAAACTTGGTGAAGTCGGAGTACGTGGGGTCGTAGGTTTTGTGATGAGCCTCCAGGAGGATGTCGATGACTTTCTGCTGCTCCTCCGAGAGTTTGGGCTTCAGGCTCTCCTTGAGGGCTTCCTCCTCCTTGCGCTTCAGTATCATCTCGCGCTTCCTCTGAACCTCCTCGTCCGTCAGGATGACTGCAGGGACAGGGAAAGGGTCAGAAACAGGCATCCCCATCACCTTGCTAACCGATCATTAAACCTGCACCAACCCCATCCCGCTCCTGCCCTCGACTGCTGGGTCATGGCTTCCCGCAACGAGACCGAGACAGTTTACAGCCCATTTGGTCGCTTTTAGGCGAGGACCGGGTGCGATGAGGTCACGCCGGCGCTGCCACCTGTCTGCTCCGCGCCGCAACCTGGCTGTTTGCTCTGTGCTTTGGGGCGAAAGGAATCTTCATCCCGCCAGAGGCAGCGGGTTCATCTGGCCCCAGCGCGGCTCCTGCGCCGCTCTCGGCGCCCGACAACAGAGGGAACCCGATGCGGCAACCGCTCGGCCTCCGTGGCCGGCCACCGCGCTGCAGCGGCCAGCGGTGGGGCGACCAGCAGAGCTTCTGTGGCGTCGCAAGGATCATATAAACACTCCCGCGCGCCCAGTTTTGGGTATTTATGGCTTGTATTTTGGGCGACAGCCTTCGTCAGCGGCTAAGGTCGGCGATATGCGAGGCTCCTCCCTTTATTTACTGAGGGAAGGGGAGCATCCGCAGGCAATTTGGGCTCAAATCTTACCTTTATACAAAGAGATTAAAGACCTGAAGGGCCTCACAGGGTTGAAAGAGAAGAAAAGCAACACGGAGCCGCAACGATCTCTCAGGGCAGCAACGCCCCATCCTTCTAACGGAGTCACGCGTTCACGAAAGCTCGTTAATACACACCAGCCATAGCCAAAAACCCAGCAAAGCCCATTCCTCAAGACGTCATTAGCCCTAGTCATTAAAAAAAAAAAACAAACCCAACCCCGAGCGTGTTATCTGATGAGAGGCGGCTTTCTGCCTGCCTTGGGTTGCAGAAAGACGCGACGCCGGGTGAGCCGAGGCGGAATTTGGGACGAGAGGTTGGCGACGGGCAGCGGGAGCCACGGTCACAGGGCTGGAGGCAAGGAGCCGCTTGCCGTCCCCGCTGCCGCCTGCCACCTTCAGCCCACGGCGTTTTTCCAATACATTTTCAAACTTGCACAATCTCAGCGGGGACCTGAAGATCTCGGAGGCACGGGAACGACCGGCCAAAAGGTCGCTCCCACGATCGGCGCGTTACGGCCAGCTCAGCGCGCCGACTCGGGGAGAAAAATTAGGATTTCGACATCTCTTTTTCCCGGTTCTTATCAAAAAAGCATTGGATCCACCTGGGCGCTGCACGGAAGAAGGGAAACTGTTCATAGATAGGGCAGCATCTTGCGGGGAAAGAGCCACGTGGGGCTGGGAATGAGGATGGGGCAAAGAGCCAAGCGCTGGCGCAGTGGCCACGGTGGCCGAAGTCTTTGCCAGCATGGTCTGTCCCGAGCATCGGGGCTTTGGAAGGGAATATTGCAGGTGTCTACACCAGGCAAAGCTGTGCAAGTGAATCGATCCGGAATTCGGAAACATCCGCAGAGCGGGAATTGGAAAGAAAAGGATGTTTCTGCACTGGGGCAAGACTCCAAGGGAAATCTCCGTGGGATTTCCCACCCACCTTCGGGAAATCCAGCCCACAAACAGATTGGGGAGAGCGAGGCGGCAGCGTTCCTCGCTCTGGTAGGAGATGAAAAGCGAAAAGCAGCTCCCGAAGCGTCCCCTTCGTCGGGGCACGAACGCTGGCAAGGTCTGTGCTCCCCGGGATGCTCCCCCGGGGGCAGCCACGTTTCCCTACACGGCGTCCACCCAACGGAGCGTCCGGTTTCCTCGTTTCCCAGGGCTGCCGCGGGGCTGGGCGCAGCACGTGGGCTGCGCGACGCTGTGAATCCGTTGCCAAACTGCCAGCGATGTCGACACAAACCCACATGCTCCGGCCAGCATGTCCCAGGGTTGGTGTGTAAGGCTCTGATAGGACTTGCTGGAGCCCACGGGAGAATAAAACCCAAAGGAAGCGCCTTTGGGACCCAGCGGCGCCCAAAGGAAGCGCCCCCCGCCCCCCGTAGGTGTTTAAAAAAATCAGATAAATGGGAGTTGTGATTCCCTTCTGGCTTGCCTGGTGTGGCGAATGGCTGTGTCGTGCCACAGCAGCACTTGTGCAAGCCAAGGCACAGCCCGGCATCGGCGCGGCGGGCTGAGAACCACCCGGCGTCGCTGCTGAAACCCTTCCCGGTGAGGCCGGGGAGCAGCAAACCTGGAGGGCACCTCGGCTGGCTGTGCCGGAGGAAGGGCTTCTCGGCAGGACCGAAACACGGGCCAGGGATGTCAGTGCAGTGACTCGCCTGCTTTAGAATCACAGGATGGTTTGGGTGGGAAGGGACCTTGAACACCCCCCAGTGCCACCCCCTGCCCTGGGCAGGGACACCTCCCCCAGCCCAGGTTGCTCCAAGCCCCATCCAACCTGGCCTTGAACCCCTCCAGGGATGGGGCAGCCACAGCTTCTCTGGGCAACCTGGGCCAGGGGCTCACCCCCCTCACAGCCAAGAATTTCTTCCCGAGATCTCACCTAAATCTCCCTCTTCCAGTGTAAAACCCTTCCCCCTCATCCCATGGCTCCCCTCCCTGCTCCAGAGTCCCTCCCCAGCTTTCCTGGAGCCCCTTGAGGGACTGGAAGGGGCTGGAAGCTCTCCCCGGAGCCTTCTCTTCTCCAGGCTGAACCCCCCCAGCTCTCTCAGCCTGTTCCCACAGCAGAGGGGCTCCAGCCCTCCCAGCATCTCCGGGGCCTCCTCCGGCCCCGCTCCAACAGCTCCGTGTCCTTCCTGTGCTGAGGGCTCCAGAGCTGGACGCAAGACTCCAGGTGGGGTCTCCCCCGAGTGGAGCAGAGGGGCAGAATCCCCCCCTCGCCCCCCTGCCCACGCTGCTGGGGATGCAGCCCAGTCTGTGGGGGGGTTTCTGGGCTGCAAGTGCGCGTTTCATGCTCATGTTGAGCTTCTCACCCACCGACACCCCCAAGTCCTTCTCCTCAGGGCTGCTCTCCAGCCATCCTCCGCCCAGCCTGAAAGTCCCAGGGAAAAGGATTCGGCTAACTGTACTCACAGAAGGAAGGATGCTGCCCGCCACGTCCCTGCCTGCCTCGAGGGGGATGTCCTGGTTTGCGGGGGCATACGGAATGGTGGATTTCCCCACGGCAGGGGAATACGGGATCGGGAAGCGGCTCTACACCTGCACCTTCCACTCCAAGATCCCATCTCACGCCCCAGATGCGATCTCCTCCCGAACGCCGAGCCGGAGACGTCCAACCACAGACTCCTGGCATCATCAGCGACGTGGCTGAGCCTTTGTGGGCTGCCCTGACCCAAAGTCCGTGTGGAGGCTGAGATAACATCTGCCCATCGCTCCCAGCCAGACGCTGGCCCTTTTGGCGAGACGCCACAAGGGCAGGAGGGGAAGCCACAGCCGACACCGAGGGCAGCACGCGAGGACGCAGCCGGCCGGGCGAGGAGACAGCCCTGCAACCCCGGCCAAAACCAGGGAGGGTTTGGAAGCGCCGGAGGATGGTGTGGAGCAGCGCGAAGGCAGATTCGCTCTGTCTGCCGAGGAAAGAGCGTCCGAATATAAAGGAAAATTGAAGTTTAGGAAGCATCAGGCACGAAATGTGTTCGCTGCACGGAGTTCGAGCGTTTCATGGAAGCCACCCGTCCGGCCCCAGGGGTGCAAAAAGCCCTGTGGTTGTTCCCCCACCCTGGCACGGCCGTCAGGGTGGGGTGGCACTCGGGGTCTCGCTGGGACACCCCTTGCAGGAGCCGCTTTAGGGCCGTTCCTGGCTGGATGAGGGTCAGGCAGCAAAAGCAGCAGTTTAACGCGCTGCAGGGACACGGCACAAGCAGCAGGGTTGGGAAGCAGCCCCCCCGCAGCCCTGCGGGGCGTTGTGACCCCGCTTAACGCCCGGGACACCCAGGATCGCTCTGCACCGGCGCATGCAGTAAATACCTGGGATTCACCCTTTAAAGCTGGTGAGCGAAGCCCAATTCATCCCTGCTGCTTCTCCCAAAAACGCACCTTTTTTCCCCCCCACCGACCTGCCCCGAACCCCGCCTGTGACCGTCACGAGACGCCTTTGTCATCGGAAGAGCATTTCCAAAGGCAGCCAGACCCCCGCAGGCGTCGTCGGCAGCGCAGCCAGAGGGGACAGGGATGGGACAAGGGGTGGCAGGGCCAGAAACCCCACGTTTCACGCCGGGAACACAAACGTTGCGGTGGCCGGAGAGGGGGAACGGGATGCCACAAGGCTGGCCAGACGGCGCGTGCGTCTCCTCCAGCACCTGGGTTTGCAGGGGATGCAGAGAGGAGGAAAGCAAGCTTACAGCGATGGATAAGCGTCAGCGATTTCAATCACAGGTCCCAGACCCGCGTCAGAGCAAATCGCAGCAGTGACAGCGGTTGCAGGGACCCCGGCGACCGCTTTCCCCCTGCCAAGGAGGTCGTGTCCCTCCGGCGCAGCTGAGACGCGGCTGACCGAAGCCTGCGCTCGCACAGATTTCAGACAGGGCTTTCCAGATGCTCAGCCCTTGCCGCCTTCCAAGCCTGCGCTAATTACAGAGGACGCTGGATGTTTATAGCATGCGCTTGGAGCCCGCGGGGAGCGGAGACGCTTCCCGGCCAGCCCGCCAACGCTGGCCGCCGCCAAGCGGCGTTTCCCTGGATGGCCACGACTCTTCCCTCCCTCTCGTGCTCCTGCTTCGCCTCTGGGCCAGTCTCCGGTGTCGGCATTTCACAACGCTGCCGTGCAGCATCTCCCGGGCCGGGGAATAACACATTCCATGGCTGGGACAGCGGGGACTTTTTTCCAGCTGTTCGGGGAAGCGGGGGAGAGCTGGAAAGGCCACCTCCCTCCTCGCTCGCCCTCATCCCACAGTCCCACCCTGCCAGCTCCCCCGAGCATCTCTGCTCCTCTCCTGACCCATTCGGGAAATTCCCGTCGCTCCACACAATCTCCTTCCAGTTTCTGCTCCTCTCCCTGGCTCCGACACGATGGTTTGGTGTTTTTTTTTTTTCTCCTCCCTCTTTGGGGATTTTCAGCGCTGAGATCATAAATGGAGCCTCGCGGCGAGGATGCTGAGCATCAGCTGCTCGTGACTACGACCAGATCCCGGCAAGCCCTTTCCTTGGAAAATGAGAGTGAAGATCCATGGGGTGCTGACCCGGGAAGGGAGTTTAGCTGCAATCACCTTCACCCATGTCCAAGGACATGGCTGCAGAGGGACAAACCGCCCCAGGGCACGTCTGGGGACCCTCCCAAGGAGATTCTCTGATTCCCGGCCGCCTGGCACGGCAACGAGCCCAACAAAATTCCCCAGCAGCAAATAAGGAGACGGGGAGAGATTAAATTCAATGCTGTGAGACCACTGCAGCCCCGGGGAGCCCGTGGGTCCCTCCGGCCGCTCGATTTGGGGATGCATCATTTATCTCCCTGCAACACCTATAGATGGTGCAGGAGAGACGACGCGTCCCCCGTCCCTGCGTGAATACGCTGCGAACACTGGAGAGCTGTCAAAGGCGAGGGGAAAAGGGGCAGAGAGGCTGAGAAGTGAATCACACAAAGGTTACGGGTGGCTGCGGAGCCCGGGTCCATCTAACGGCCAGTCCATCGCGGCCCCGAGGGACGGACATCCCTTCCCGAGCTCCAAGCAGTCGGCAAAAGGCAATTTTGCAGGGCAGAAGGGCTAAATTCGGCATTTTGCCACCCAAAAGAGCGCCAAAGCAGGCGGGATAGTCCAGCAACAAACCCTTCGCCACGCTTTAAAGTACATTCACACTAAGCATCACCCCAGGAAAAACCAGTGGCAAGCGGACAGGGCAGCTGAGACATCCCTAGGCGAGAGACCTGCCCTCCTCGGAGCCACCCGAAGGGAAACCGCTCTGGAGAGCGGCAAAAGGAACGTTCCTA
Organism: Rissa tridactyla; assembly: GCF_028500815.1. Classification (NCBI taxonomy): domain Eukaryota; kingdom Metazoa; phylum Chordata; class Aves; order Charadriiformes; family Laridae; genus Rissa; species Rissa tridactyla. The sequence continues at coordinate 562,065 of NC_071489.1, forward strand.
AACGCCACAGCTCGGGCTGGGAGGTGGGTTTCTCCCCCTGCCGCTCGCCCTGCGAAGCTTGCCCCGCGCTTTACCCTGCGCAGATAAGGCAGGCGGAAAACCACAACTATTTGCTAATGTTGGCTGCGGACAGCGCGGGGTGAACCCAGGCGTTGGCGGCAGGGCTATAAATCCTGCTCCGGCCTGATGGCCGTAACCTCGGCTGCTCTCCAGCTTCCACCTCCTCCCCTCCTCGCTCCCTCCTAGGGGACAGTGGCCGCCCCCAACTCTGTCCCCTGCTCCCCGGCGAGCGCCGGTGGGTCAGGGCTTTTGCTTTGTATGAGTTTCAACACACGCGGTCCCTTCTTGGCCTGCCTCCAGCCCATCACCGCAGCGCCTGGTCCTCAGGAGAGCACCGTGCTGGGGAACGGACCCTCAGCACGGCCGCGCTGCTGCAGGTTTGGGGGTTCGGGGCTGGAAACAACGTCTGAAAATCATTCAGGCCATCCAACCACCCCACATTCCAGGGATGGCGAAGGGTCTGCCTGCACCGGACCCCAAATTAACGCAGGCACGAGGTCCGCCGGGCTCTGCCCTCTTCCTCCTCCTCTCCATCCCCATCTCATTCCCTCACTTTGGCTTCCGACTCAGATCCCAGCGGCAGCGGGGTCAACCTGGCCCAGCCTTGCCCATGGGGCTCCTCGTCACCTTCACCGACAGCCTGGAGAAGACACAAAATCCCCTCAAGAGCTTCAAGATCCCTGATTCGACCTAAAAATAACAGCAGTACACCTCGTTCCCCTTCATTTAAGCAGCAGCAAAGTCCGCAGGACGGCTATTTTTAGTCTCCTTAGGTTAGATTTTGTTAATCCAGTAACAGTTTGCTAACGGGGTCGCTTACAAGTTAACTCCTGTGGAGAGCGTGGACGTCCCCGGGACCGGACATGGCACATCCCTGGCACGTGGCACATCCCTGGGACCCAGGCACATCCCTGGGACATGGCACATCCCTGGCACGTGGCACATCCCTCGGACCCGGGACGTCCCTGGGACCTGGCACGTCCCTGGGACCGGACATGGCACATCCCTGGGACCTGGCACATCCCTGGGACCTCGCACATCCTTGGAACCCTGGCACATCCCTGGGACCCGGCACATCCCTGGGACTGGACATGGCACATCCCTGGGACCCAGGCACATCCCTGGGACATGGCACATCCTTGGAACCCTGGCACATCCCTGGGACCCGTCACGTTCCTGGGACCCTGGCACCCCTGGGACTCGACATGGCACATCCCTGGGACGTGGCACATCCCTGGGACCCTGACACATCCCTGGGACTGGACATGGCACATCCCTGGAACCTGGGCACATCCCTGGGACGTGGCACATCTCTGGGACCCGGGCACATCCCTGGAATGTGACACATGCTTAGGACCTGGGGACATCCCTGGGACGTGGCATATCCTTGGGATCCTGGCACATCCCTGGGACGTGGCACCCCTGGGACTCTGGCACATCCCTGGGGCCCGGCACATCCCTGGGACGTGGCACATCCCTGGGACCCTGGCACATCCCTGGGACCTGACCCTGCCTGGGGTGCAAACACCCCGTGCATCACTGCTGCTGAATTTTCCGGCCCTTCCCGGGTAATTAACCGGTGCAAGTCAACACATTCCCCTCGTTAGCAATGGCTACGCTAAATGGACCGCACTGACTGGCTCCCGCGTGCTCACACATGCTCGTACTCACCCAAAACGTGGGTGCATACGGCGAATTATGTGGTCTTTTCCCCCTCTTTATGGGAGACGGATGCTAGTTTAAAAGAATAAGATCCACGGATCTTCTCTTCGTTAGGGATCTGCTCGATCGTTGGGACAATCGGCAATTTAGGCATGTTTTTTTTTCCCCTGCAAACACCTGCAGGTTCTGATTTGCTGGAGGACCCAGGTGCTTTGGTGGCACCCTGCGACACGGGACGCTGTTTGCTCTCTGCTCGCCGCGGAAGGAAACGGGCGCCACCTCCACCTGCCAAATTTTCAGGTCCATCAATCAGACGCCCTGACGTCCTGTTTGCAGCGTCTCCTAGCAGAAGGCTGTTATTTTGGTTTAAAGGCTACGCGAACACCAGCCTTCTCCCGAAGACTTTGGACGCGGAAAGCCTGCGTACGTAGGAGGAAGCATGTCAAACAGATTTTATTTTTAAAAGCTGCTTATCTATAAATATAGTTGAAGAAAATAAATATTTGGACAGCATTAGTGTGTTTGGATTGGGTTAAAAACTACTTTGCTCCCCTCCGCTATTTACTCAAGTCTCTGCTCTGCACGTGGCTGGACAGACAGACCCACGCTGCAAGAATAAGGGCCCAAAAAATACGTCGCAGAGCAAAACGCCAGCCAGGTCCACGCTAACGGAAATCACCGTCGCTGCGGGGAAGCTCATTCGACTCTCCCTGGTTGGATGCGGCGAGGAGAACGCAAACATGCGCTGGAAGGGACGATGGCTTTGCACAGGCAGGATGGGAGTAAGCTCAGTCCACGCGACTGGGAGTTAATCAGAAACAGCCCCGGATGCTCTCCCGAAGCTGGTGTCCCCCCAGGAACCAGCAAAAGCGACTGGGCTCTGATAAAACCAACTGCCCGGATCGCTAAGCGCCGCGGGAGCAATCATTAAACGAGCTCCTCGCAATCATTACCCACCACATCCCCTGCCCTTTGCGTCCTCTTCCAATCCTTGGAGGGCTTTAGTCAGGTTTTGACACCGGCGCTTTACGCTTCTGCGCCGCACGTTAATTGAGAAGGGAAAGGACGCGCCAGCACGCCGCCGCGTACTCACACTCCTTCATCATGCCGATGTCCACGCAGCGCTTCAGCCGACACGCCTGGCAGTGCCGCCGGTTGTCCTTGGTGATTTTGCAGTCGCCATTGAAGGGGCACGTGAACATGGCTTTCCTCTTCATGCTCCTCCTGGAGAGGAACGGGGATAAAAAGAACAACGTTTTGGGTCAAATTGGCACCAGTTTGACCGTGCAAGAGGCTGGGGAGGCTGGGGAGGAGACGCAAGCACAAATTCAGCTCTCCAGACAGCAAACTGCTGGTGGGAGATCGCTAAGAGGGTGCTGGAAACATCTTGGACCTGGGCATTCAAGGAGACTACGTTGGAGAGGTTGTACCTGGTTGGGGGCGTCTACGGGTTGGATCTTGGAGGTTGGGGCATTGCCGGACAGCACGGAAAAGGAGAATTTCTTACAAGGACACGGCCCAAGGGTTCAACCGCAGGTTAAACAGCTTTCTGGCATTGAAGGGGGGTTTTGAAGGCCAAAAGAAGGGTGGGAGGATTGTAGAGAAACTCCCACCGGCAGCAAAAGAAACCCGAGTGGAGGCCGGCATGTACCGAAGCAGCGCGTGTTATTAAACATTTACCAGCCTTTAAAGCCTGGCTTTGCTAGAATAACTGGCTGGAGTGGATGTTTGTGTGTGCAGGAGAACGAAATCTCACGGCAGGATACAAGAGAAACAACACTTAACATAATAACCCTCTCTTCCACCAAAACCACACCGTGCCACGTGAACGCGCTGCTGCCACCGGGGCTGTAAATCTTCCAAGTACAAAGGGTCAAAGCAGGAGCTCGGGGCGAGACCTCGCCTCTCCGCGGGGCCATCCTGCGCGACATCCCCTGAGGACACGCTGCGGGCAGAGCTGAGCCGCTCCATCACCGGCGCTTCCTCCCCTGCCTTCGGGAAACGCCGCGTTTTCGCTTCGGAGCAAGTTACTCCCGGATCTGCCACCAGCGAGCGAAGCATCTCACCCTATCTGCCACTATTTCCTAAAGGTACCGCTCGCTTTAAACGAAGATGTGGAGGTAAAGCAAGCCCCGGGGGAACCTCCGGGCTGGAAAAATCAAAGTGAAGACGTCCGGAGGTAAACGCAGCGGAGAAGGGACACAATTGGGGGATAACAGCGAGAAAACGGGCCGCCAAGTTAACGCTGTGGTCCAGCACCGGCACAAAGAGTCTCCCGCTAGAAAAAGTCGTTCTTCTAGGAATAAAATCAGCTCAGCGGATGGTGCCTGACCCCTGTGCTCCAAAGGATGTGGCCAAACGGGCAAGCGCAGGCTGAGGGCGACGGCAGAGGGGCCCCTCCAGCCCAGGAACGGCACCAAGCCTGCGCTTATAGGGTATAAATATAAAATATGTACTCGGGCTGCAGACCCGAGCGGCACGTAGCATGCAATTAGAGGCTATTTTAGAAAGGGAGATGTAAACAAAGAGGCTTTACTCTCCCTTCACCTCCCGGATGAATAAATGCATTTAGGAAAATTAATAGAGGAGCGGCGGGTGGCAGAGCCCTCCGTAACCTGCCTCGCACCGAAAAACGCCCATTTCACCCAGCAGCTGCGCCCAGTTTATCGTTTTTCTCTGGGTTTCCCCCTTTCACCGAGACCTTTACTCTCCCAGGAACGGGGACAAACGTCCTTCAGCTCAGGGGCAAATCAGGATTTGGAACCAAACGCCCCGAAACCTCCCGGTTTTAGTGACCGACTCTGGTTTTGAGTGCAGGGGGCAGGCAGGAGGCTCATCTTTTCCCCCCACAGCCGGGGGCAAGGCTGGGGAATGCACAAACAAGCCCGAGAAAGACGAGGTCCTGGGGCAGGGAAAAGATGTCCTGTGCATGAGGGCGAGCCAACGTTACGGGTTTGGTATGAAAATTGCAGTTTATTCGAACACAGGGTGGCCGGGCACAATAGAGGGTTTTTTCTAAGAAGCTGCTTCTCTGCCCCAAGGGTCCGCGGCTCTCGGCTACCAGGGGCCCCCGGCTCCACCAGCAGCGCAGACAAGCGGCCGTCCACCCCCCAGCCGGGGCTCACGCTGTCTGTCTCCGGTGTATTTTTATAAAGCCCCAGAACTAGCCATTTCAAGGCTCATTTAAGCTCTGTGTCCCAGGCAGGCTGCCGAATGTTAAAAATAACGAGATCCCTCCCTGGGCAAACCCAGCCCGTGGCTGAGAGCAAACACGGCCCCGGCCAGCAGTGGGGGACGCCGGGGTTTGACGTGCTCCGAGGTCGGGGTGGCTGTACCCGGCGGGGGGAAAACAGGGACAGCCTTCCCATCCCTGCCCTCCAACACAACCTCTCGCTCACCTGCGAGTCGAGCACGGCAAAGCGCGGGCTGCTGCGCACGGGGGGGGACGGGTCACGTCCAGTGCTCGCAGGATGCCCATCGCACGGGGGCAGAAAGAGCCCACCTGGCTTTATCTTGCCCAACGGATCCAGCCACAGCCAGGGCTGCGATTTGTCTAAACCCAGCCCCGCGAGCCCTGCGGGGAGGGACCAGGGAGTCCTGGTGGGCAACAAGTTACCCATGGGCTGGCAATGTGGCCTAGAAGGCCAATGTTCTCCTGGGGTGGCCAGCAGGGCGAGGGAGGTCATCTTCCCCCTCTGCTCTGCCCCGGGGAGGCCACAGCTGGAGCACTGGGTCCAGTTCTGGGCTCCCCGGTTCCAGAAGGACGGGGAAGTGCTGGAGAGAGTCCAGCGGAGGCTACGGAGATGCTGAGGGGCTGGAGCATCCATCTCTGTGCTGGGGAAAGGCTGGGAGCCCCGGGGCTGTTCCGCCCGGAGAAGAGCAGGCTGAGGGGGATCTCATCAATGCTCAGCAATGGCTAAAGGGCAGGGGGTGAGAGGATGGGGCCAGACTCTTCTCAGTGGTGCCCGGGGACAGGACAAGGGGCAACTGGACCACAGGAATTTCCGTCTCCACACGAGGAACAACTTCTTTACTGTGGGGGTGCTGGAGCCCTGGAAGAGGCTGCCCAGAGAGGCTGCGGAGTCTCCTCCTCTGGAGACGCTCAAACCCCAAGCTCCACACTCGTCCCACAGCAGTTGGACACCTTGTTCCAGGGGAGGCTGCGCTAAAAGTCCTCTTCTCTTCCCAGCTGGCCACAGCATGGACCTGCTCGAGCCGCTCATCAAATTCCAGGTTGGCTTGAAGAAGCTGAACCTTCACGAAGAAGAGCACGTGCTCCTCATGGCCATCTGCATCCTGTCCCCAGGTAGGAGGACACTCGTCCCCCAGGGTCAAAACCTGACGGGTTTTGGCTACAAAATGCCCACGTTTGCCCTTGGCTGTCGTGTCGTTATCTGTCCCCCCGAAACCACCTTGAGCCCGGTGCAGCCGTCGCGACCAGACACACCCACGGCGACCACCACGGGCGGTTCTCGCTCGGGCTGGGTGACAGGAGATGGAGGTGTCGTGGGCTCGGGGCTCAGATGATCTCCAGAGCTCCCTTCCAACCCCTGCCATTCCATAAAGCCAGGAAACCTGATCGTTATCCACCCCCTGACCGCCTCCATCGGGCTCCATCCCTGGCAGACACATGCCGGACGGTCCTCCCGAGCACACCGGGGAAACGGCGGACCCCAGCACCTCTACGAAACGGCTTTTAGGTTATCAGAAATGTGAAGTTACATAAAAGCCAGATGGTGAATTGCAGCCCCACAGCCCCCACCGGCGGCTGGGCAAAGCCAGGACCAGATCTGCTCCACGTGGCAGGTACTAGTGCTGCGCTCGGCCCTTCCCCTTTACCAGGATTGATCTTCAGAGTAACTCTTTTTTTTTTTTTTTTTTTTAATCCAAAAAATGGGCTTTCAAGACACACAACTTTCACACCCGCAAACCCTAAGAAATACTGTTTCCTGAAAGCTGCCCAATTCATAAGCAAACCCTGCAGTGGCCTTGCTGGCACATCCTTCCCATCGCCCATCACATGGCAAACACACAAGGAGGCGTTTTGGCACCAAAGCGGCAGCAGAACCACCTGCCAGAGCCATCCCAAACCTTCTGGGGTACGACAATCCTGTTTCTCCCCCGTTACACAAAATCACAGAATGGTTTGGGTGGGAAGGGACCTTAAAGCCCACCCAGTGCCACCCCCTGCCCTGGGCAGGGCCACCTCCCACCAGCCCAGGTTGCTCCAAGCCCCGTCCAACATGGCCTTGAACCCCTCCAGGGATGGGGCAGCCACAGCTTCTCTGGGCACCCTGGGCCAGGGGCTCACCCCCCTCACAGCCAAGAATTTCTTCCTCAGATCTCACCTGAATCTCCCTCTTCCAGTGTAAAACCCTTCCCCCTCATCCCATGGCTCCCCTCCCTGCTCCAGAGTCCCTCCCCAGCTTTCCTGGAGCCCCTTGAGGGACTGGAAGGGGCTGGAAGGTCTCCCCGGAGCCTTCTCTTCTCCAGGCTGAACCCCCCCAGCTCTCTCAGCCTGTCCCCACAGCAGAGGGGCTCCAGCCCTCCCAGCATCTCCGGGGCCTCCTCCGGCCCCGCTCCAACAGCTCCGTGTCCTTCTGCTGTTGGTGCCCCAGCGCTGGAGGCAGCACTGCGGGGGGGTCTCCCCCGAGCGGAGCAGAGGGGCAGAATTCCCCCCTCACCCCTCTGCCCACGCTGCTGGCGTGGGGGTTTCTGGGCTGCAAGTGCGCGTTTCATGCTCGTGTCGAGCTCCTCACCCACCAGCCCCCCCAGGTCCTTCTCCTCAGGGCTGCTCTCCAGCCATCCTCTGCCCAGCCGGGGTTTGTGCCTGGGGTTGCCCTGACCCAGGGGCAGGACCTTGCACTGGGCCTGGTTGAACTTCAGGAGGTTGGCAGGGTCCCACCTCTCCGGCCTGTCCAGCTCCCTCTGGATGGCATCCCTTCCCTCCAGCGTGTCGTCGGCAAACTCGCTGAGGGTGCCCTCAGTCCCACTGTCCACGTCACCGACAAAGACGTTAAACAGCACCGGTCCCAGCACTGACTCCTGAGGAACCCCACCAGCTTCCACGTGGACATTGAGCCATTGACAGCAACCCTTTGAGTGTGGCCATCCAGGCAGTCCCTTATCCACCGAGTGGTCCATCCATCAAATCCATGCTTCTCCAATTTAGTTACACCTCCACGGCCGCCCAGGGAAGCCCCTCGGTACACCAACAGCCCAGCCAAGGCCGGGAGCAGGCAGAGCTGCAGCTCTCCGGCACCCGGTTTGCACCTTCTCCCCCAAATCCTGCCAGCTCCATCCCCCAGTTTGATCCCAGGAACCCTGCGGACAACCCCACCTTGCCCTGAAATAGCTTTAGAGACCCCGAGGAGGAGGGGATGGATTTATTTGAAAAATTTCATGGAGAACGTGGCGCCGAACGGGGGAGGATGACAGGAGTGGGAAACGCAGCGATGCAGACAGGATGGGTGGGGACTGGAGAGGTTTTGAAATACCCAGCGCCTTCCCAAGCGATTAACGCCCAGGGTCGCCGCACCGGGGGAAAACTGGGACTGTAGAAGGAACCAGAGAAACCGTGGATGCTCCAGCCGAGTCACGGCAGGATAAATCGCTCCGGCTTAGCTGCTTTTTAAGAGCTCCTGAGCAAACAGCAGAGCTCAGTAAAAGGCTACTGTTGCCGTGGGCATCATTAGTCAACAGTGGACGTGGAAGCCAGCGGCCAAAGGTTGCCTCACACCTGTTTGTGCTGCAGGTTACGTGCACGTCTGAGCACCCAGAGGTGACGATAAATTCCTAATGCCCTTTATAGAGTCATTAAACTGGGGACCTGCCTGGTGGTGATGAACACCGGGGAATCGTGTCACACAGGTACATCTCCAAGGCAGGTGAGATCCCCCAGGACGTCCCCCCAGCAAACCAAGGCTCGGGCTGCACTTTGCTGCATCCCTCTGCTCCGGCGCACAGGGCCCATGGAGGAGACCAAGGCAGGTCTCTGCCCCTCTGCTCCACTCGGGGGAGACCCCCCCGCAGTGCTGCTTCCAGCGCTGGGGCACCAACAGCAGAAGGACACGGAGCTGTTGGAGCGGGGCCGGAGGAGGCCCCGGAGATGCTGGGAGGGCTGGAGCCCCTCTGCTGTGGGGACAGGCTGAGAGAGCTGGGGGGGTTCAGCCTGGAGAAGAGAAGGCTCCGCGGAGACCTTCCAGCCCCTTCCAGTGCCTCAAGGGGCTCCAGGAAAGCTGGGGAGGGACTCTGGAGCAGGGAGGGGAGCCATGGGACGAGGGGGAAGGGTTTTACACTGGAGAGGGAGACTTCGGTGAGATCTGGGGAAGAAATTCTTGGCTGTGAGGGGGGTGAGCCCCTGGCCCAGGTTGCCCAGAGAAGCTGTGGCTGCCCCATCCCTGGAGGGGTTCAAGGCCAGGTTGGACGGGGCTTGGAGCAACCTGGGCTGGTGGGAGGTGTCCCTGCCCGGGGCAGGGGGTTGGAACTAAATGGTCTTTAAAGTCCCTTCCAACCCGAACCATTCTCTGATTCTATGTCTACAGCCTGAGAGCACTTAGAAAAGCTCCGAAACCTTCCCAAGGCTGCAGTTCCAACATTCACAGAGGCTCAACCCTCTTCTGCGAGCCCGACCTCCCGGGCAAGTGTAATCAGCCACCCGACACTGACACCTCTGCAGTGACGATTCTTCGAAGACCCGCTCAGGAAGCTGAAAACCAGCGAGCGCGCACGAGCGCAGCCTGTTACCAAAGCCAAGGTAAGGCTTGCAGGGATGCAGAGCTGTTTTAGGAGAGTTTTAGGGGTCCAGGCTCTTCCAGGGCAGTGCTGCTTGATCTTAATGCAGAAAGCACTTAGTTACTGTGGCAGCAGCAAGTATTAATTAATTCAGCGATTGAAAACGGCACGTCAACAAGCCTGTGGAAGCAAGAGGGCGCACACCACGACCTAGAGAATGTGCCTGGAAAACAAGATTTAAAAACGTAGTAAAAGCCTTAAATTGAAATAAAGGCTTTACATGGGGCGTGAAGGGCTAGCTGGAGACGAGAGCTTTTCACATCATTAAGAAATACTGTCACAGTTGCATGTCTTGCACGAGTCCAAGGGCAGAGAGGGGGAAAACGCAGCAGCAGGGCTCACGACGTCAGTTTAAGTGCCACATCACGCCCAAGAAGGGTTTGTCAAGCAGCACCGGCCACCTCAGAGGTCAAAAGCCAGACCGTTGCCTCTGCGCCCACAACGGGAATGGGGAAGGTCAGGGACAGCAGACCAAGAAGGCAGAGGAGAGCACTTGAAAGAGGAGTTACTCGTTTAGCGGCAGTAATTGAGGAAAATGTTGTCGCTCAGGTTGGCCGGGCTTCGAAGCCGCCCCGTTCGAAAACAGCCGGCAGGACTGTGGTATGTGAAAACCCCCATCTAGCCCCGAAATTCCTGCGAGAGGAGGAGTTACGACTTCGCTGTGAAAGTTCAAGCTCTGGTTGCTGTAAGAGCCCAGCTCATGGTGTAAAGCCGTGGGCTCTGGGGTTCGCAATCCCGCAGCCACCTGTGCCACCAGCTCATTACAGCGCAAAATACTTGAGCAAGGCTTTTCCCCCGCCGGTCCCACGCCAGTCATTATCTTGCTTCGTTTCCCCAGCGCTTAGTCATTCTCTCACTTGGTGCAAGCGATCTGAACTCCCACGGGGACGGTTCAGCGCCGTCTGTACGGCAGCGTCGCCTCGATTTTTATTTTAAAAATAAAAAAAATCGAGCCACTCATGAATACCCACAAACCTGCAGCTCTCCAGACTCTGAGACCCTGCCGGCTTTCAGAAATGTTTCTGCCCCGCTGAGGACCAGCTCGAGACCCCTCGAGACCCCCATCTGACAGCGAGAAAAAGCATCAAGACAGCTGTATATACAGCCTACAGCTACTTTAAACCCCCGCCCAAGAGCCAGAGTTGTGAGCGAAAAACTGCCCGATTTTGGAAAGAGCTTGGCGCCCGCTCCAGCGGGAGGGAGAGGACCCTGTGCATCTCCACACACAAGGGCGCAGAGCTTCAGAGCAGACATCAGAGGCAGCTTGCTTTAAAGAAAGGAGGTTTGTGGCCATCATACCAGTTTAGTTTTCAAAAACTGCTAGTTTCAGGTGTATCTCTCCCAGGTGCCACCCATAGCGTGCTAGAGGTTCATACGCTCCTGCCTCTCCAGCACGTGGAGGTCTGCAAGGCTCCCAGACAGATGGACATCTCCGGCTAAGGGGAAAAACAACCTATTTCCCTGTAGCCGGGTGCCACAACAAGCCACAAGAAGGCAAACAGTTTGTGATCTCGCCATTATCAAGATTTGCAGGCACGTCAGCTGTCTGCAACGCGGGCACATGTCTGGCAAGGCTGTCCGCAGCCCAGCTTTGTAGGGACGCAGGTAACCGGGAGAGCAGCCAGGCAGCACCCCGCGGCTGCCATCGCCGGTTACGGAGTAAGATTCCTCCTCCCCGGAGACCCTCGCTCACCTGAAGAAGCCCTTGCAGCCTTCGCAGGTCATGGCGTTGAAGTGAAAGCCAGTGGCTCTGTCTCCACAGACGCCGCAGATGCGGGGCACGTTCCTGTCGAACTCGCCGGCGGGGTCGGGAAGCGATGTGCTAGCAGCCACGGTCTCCATGTCTGGGAGAGCAGAGACAGCCAGGTATTTATTTTGTAAAGCTGTCACAGTTTTACCGAAAAGCAAATTAGATGCGAATAAAGTGTTTTTTTCCTTGGCTTCCACACGATTTGGCAAGAGAAACTTCTGCGTTCCCGCTGGCTCCGCGCGCTAACACCACCAAAAAGCAGGTTCTAGCTAGTTTTTAGTGTGCGGACACGTTTGCTCATCTGCCCAGTAAAACCAGGACTGATCCCCCCCCTTCCCACGCCCCCAGCCTTAAACCCACCGCAGAGCAAGCTTACGGTAGTTTGCCGTGCACCAGAAAGAACTCCTATCCCAAACCCGGATTGTTTTCCCCACACACACACACACACTCCGTGTTTGTTTTCAGAAAGCCTTGAAAGGGACCAGAATTCACCCAGAGCGATGCTGCGAAACCACAGGGAAGGAGGTCACGCCGCCCGGACGCTGGCGCAGAATTTCCCTCGTGCACAGACAGGAAGCGGCACCGGCACACTCACACCAGCTCCCGTAAGCGAGAAAAATCCCAAACGTGAGTCAAGTGAACGTTGTTTAAAAAAAAAAAAAAAAAAAAAAAAATCCTCGACAGGGACGTAAACAAGGGAGGGAAGAAATAGTGCCCCTAATGCAGAAATGAATATTAAAATGGAGCTTTTAATAGACTTTCCCTGCTTTACGATACCCACTGGTAGACGTCTGTCTGCTATTAGGAAGCCCGAGTATCTAAAAGCACTGGGAAAATAAAGGTTAGAAGTTTTCACGGTGCCAAATCGCGCACCGAGGCTGTGGTTTGAGATGGCCCCGTTGGGCAGGACGGGCTGCGCGCATCGCTCCGCTCACCCTGCGGGTTCCCAGCAGCCCCCGTGCCTCAGTTTCCCCACACCCAGGACAGAGTTACCCCTTCTGCGCATCTCAGGGTGAGAAATTTTAAATCGGTTCAAGGGGGTTTTTTTGGGTTTAAGTACGGCTAAGTGTTTCTCCAAGAGGCACTGCCGGGGCTAGCCTGCGATCGGAAGGCTTTTAGCTGGTGCTGGAACTGTCCCGTGTAAAATAGTCTTTATCAGTCACCAGTAACACCAGACAGTGAGTCTGGAGCAAAAGTGAGTTCAGAAAAAAGCAAAAGGACAACGCTACAATTTAAGTCTCGCTGTAACTCTACCAGACGGCTATTGCTTGATCCCAGCAAAGCCTGGACTCCTCTTGACCCCCTGCCAGGGAACAGCGGCTCTGCTACGGCCGGCAAGCCATGTCCCCGGGACGCAGAGCTCCCTGAGCGACTCCAGGAACGTGGTGTTTTCCCTGATGTTGGTTTAACCTGTACCTCACCTAAAGCTGAGCACAGCCAAGACTCCTAGCTCCTTTAGACAGGAGTCCAAGCCCGCCGCGCCGCTTGGAGAAAGCACCCAGGAAAAGAGAGACGTAAGCCCAAGGAGAACATCCTCCGTGCAGAGGAGGGTTATCGCTTACCTGTATCTGGAAGATACGCCACGCTCTGCTGGTGCATTTCCCAGGAGCTCTGGAGCTGGGACATGGAGCCACCTGCAATTAGAGAGAGACAGGACACGGTCCGAGACAGCTCAAAACTTATCGAGGGCGACAAGTCAAAGGAGAGTGCCCGACTGCACGCTCGCGGCTCGCTCCGGCCCCTTGGCGAGACCTGAGCACCGTGCCCGGGGTGGGGTGATCCCAAAATAGCCTGTCAGCTCGGGTACCACTTGTCTGGTTCCCACACCACCTCCTCGCCGCGGATCCGGGAGGAGATATCGCAACGCCCCGGCGGGTTGCTAAGGGAGCCGGAGGAACGCGCCGGTGAACACAGCAGCCACCCTCCAGGAGAGCAAGGGCACAGGAAGGAAAGAAGACGGCGGCGAGAGGTGCTCAGCTCGTTCCTTGAGCCTCGGTGATATAAACTTCAATTTCACAATTCAGCCCGGCAAGCGCGCCGCAGCGTTGAGAGGCGCCGGCTTGCGTGGGACGGCAGAAAGCAGAGCTGAACGGCTGCTGGAAACGCGGGTCCGCGTGCGACAGAGCAGAGGCGGTCAGAGTCAAGGGGATCACGGCAGCGCCGGGCAGCGAGCGCGGGGAGGGTTTTCCTCCCTCTTTGTGCCATTTTGTTCTTTCAGCAGCTCTGCTCATGGATCAGAGAATCATAGAACAGTTCGGGTTGGAAGGGACACAAAGATCATCTCGTTACACCCCTTCTAGTGGAAGGGACACCTCCCCCAGCCCAGGTTGCTCCAAGCCCCGTCCAACCTGGCCTTGAACCCCTCCAGGGATGGGGCAGCCACAGCTTCTCTGGGCAACCTGGGCCAGGGGCTCACCCCCCTCACAGCCAAGAATTTCTTCCCCAGATCTCACCGAAATCTCCCTCTTCCAGTGTAAAACCCTTCCCCCTCATCCCATGGCTCCCCTCCCTGCTCCAGAGTCCCTCCCCAGCTTTCCTGGAGCTCCTTGAGGGACTGGAAGGGGCTGGAAGGTCTCCGCGGAGCCTTCTCTTCTCCAGGCTGAACCCCCCCAGCTCTCTCAGCCTGTCCCCACAGCAGAGGGGCTCCAGCCCTCCCAGCATCTCCGGGGCCTCCTCTGGCCCCGCTCCAACAGCTCCGTGTCCTTCTGGTGCTGATGGGAAGCACCACACCGGCACCAGTGTTGGAACAGAGCTGGGAAATGGTTTTATTGAGGTGCTTTACCTTCCTCAAGGCCTGGCTAACCTGCGGTGGGTTGGCTGGTCCCCCCGGGTCACCCCACTGCTCCCGACACAAACTCACAGCCCTGAATGATGAAGGTGCCCCGATACAGGGCCAAAACAAGGAGCTCTGTACCGAGTGTCACGCCAATGGGATGGAATACCCTGTTGGTCAGTGGGTCCCCTGTCCTGTCCGCTCCTCCCCGCAGGTGCCACCCCTCTCCGGCTCTTCTGCTTCCGACCCTCCAACGGGGCAAATAAAGTCTGCTGACCTTGGGCATTATAGAAATAAATATAAGCAGGAGCCTCTCTGCATACCATCCCTTGGTATTCACTATAAACATCAGGTTTTCGCTCCTAGAAGCCGACGCTGTCTGAAAAACACACCATAATTTCACAGAGCGCAATCGTTTAGAAGAGACTCAACTGAGGAGTAAGATTATTGAAAAGGAAAATTGGATTTTGTTCTCTCTCAAACCAGGAGACAAACCATGTCCCAGGGCCGGGCAGCTCACAGAACGTGCCTCCAGCCGGAGGGTTTATTTCCCTGAGGGGCTGCAGCCACCACTGAGGGTCGTGGCAGAGGTGATGGGCTGAGAGCGGCACTTGGGCATGTCCCCCTGGGAAAGCAGCGCACGGTGGAGCTTCTGGATGCGGGATAAGGCCGGGAGTCACCCATGCTTGGCAGAAACCCGCTCAGGCCGGGCCCGAGCGCCCTGCCAAGCACCCACGTCCCTCCCACCAGGTTTTGAGGTCCGCAGGGAGACACAGGGCGCAGAGAGCCCTGAGCAGGCTTCCCTTCCCAAAGGGCTGGATTCCAGGGGTGCCAACAGCCGCCACGTGCCGGGCTGCGGCAAAACACCCAGCGAGCACCCAATCTGTTGGTCACACAGGGCGGCTCTCTCCAGCAAGCAGCAGGGCTGCTTTTGGGCGAAGACGACCCTTGTGGAGACCCCAAGCAAACCTTCTCCCTGCCACACGGGCATCCTGATGCCCCGCTTAACGCTTCTCCAGTGCTTCGTGTTGCCCCCAGCTCCACCACATCCTTCCCAGGACCGCGCACGGGGACGCTGCCACCTCCGGCATCACGAGGCAGGACAGGGAAAGCAGGCGCTGGTGGCAACCAGTCAACCTCAGAGGTGTCTACCCCCCACCCTCGTCACGCCTCTTGCTTTCTCCAGCTCTCAATTAAAAAAAAAGGAAGAGGTGACTTGGTCACCGATGTTCATTAGAGAGTGATAAGCCTGCTCCAGACGCGATTCCCACGTGGATGACAGCCCTGCTTCAACCTACCCTCTCTGGCTTCTTGGAAAACATTACTCAGCCCCTTAATGGAAGTGACGTCGGTGCGCGGGGTGGAGTGTGCTCAGGAGTTTCCCTCCACCCCCGTGAAAGATGGTTCATTCATCAAACCTGACATTTAGCCTTCACCTCTTGGAAGACGCAAAATAATTTGCATTAAAAGCACTGACCTCTTAAGCAGACACCAGAAAGGTCAAAGCAGTTTTGAGGCTGGTTGTGGCAAAGCTGCAGCAAGCCGGCTGTCGCCCGCTGGGCTTCGTTAAATCTAAGGTTTCCCCATCATCTCCTTCCCAAGGCACCAAATCCACGTGCAGGGCAGGAAATCTCAACTTTCAGATGATCATTTTTTGGGGTTTGAACGGAGCTGTCACAGCAGCAAAGCTCAAACAGCCACAAGCTGCCGGCGGGGAAGGCGGCGGGATTGTAATTAGCAACCGGAGGCCTCCACCGGGGTGCTGGCAGATGATGCAGCAGCACAGAGGCCACCATGGTCAAAGCTTAAAGACATGGGAAAAGCTCACCTGCGGGAGCACAAATAAACCAGCTGATTGCTGCGCACGGGGCTGCAGCTGGTAGCTCGGCTCCGGTCTCCCATCTCCCTGCCAGCAGCTGTTATTTAGAATCACGGAATTATAGAATCATCCAGGCTGGAAGGGACCTTTCAGATCGTGGAGTCCAACCATCAACCCAACGCTGCCCAAACCACCCCTGACCCACGTCCCTCAGCACCACGTCTGCGTGGCTTTTAAACACCCCCAGGGATGGAGATTCCACCCCTTCCCTGGGCAGCCTGTTCTAACGCTTGATAACCCTTTCGGTGAAGAAATTATTCCCAATATCCATCCTAAACCTCCCCTGGCGCAACGGGAGGCCATTCAGGCCAAGGTAGATCCCTCGGTACCCAAGAAGCCGGGAGGATGAAGCCAGGCAGAGGGAAGCGCTGGATCCCCCTGCGCATCCCTCCCAAGGAGTGGGGGGGGACTCATTCTGCCGGCCACTGGTGCCATGCCTCCTCCTCGGCAAATCCCTGCGGCACAGCCGGCGATGTGATGGAGAAGTGACACAGCCCTCACACGGCCTCCATCACCGCGACTGGAAGAGTCATTAACCTCAAGCAGGAACGTCTCCAGCCCCATCTGACTAACCGGAGCCTCACAGACACGGAGCGGGGGCTGGTGGCAGCGTCCCAAAGCAGGTGGTTGATGGCGGAGCGTGGAGGGGGCCGCATGCCACTGGCCGAGAGCCCGGCGGCGGCAGCAGTTCCACAGCTGTGCTTGGGGAAAGCAGCACACGGCCAGGAAGCTAGAACACATCTGGCAGGAGCAAAACAGCTGTATCGAGGGAAGAGCATCCTCTGGAGAGCATCCCCAAATGCAACATAGCTTACAGGAAACTGGGCAAGTCACCCTGAAAATTAGCGTAACAGCCAGTAAAACCGCAGCCCGGTGACCAGGGGGTGGCTGCACGAGCACTGGGACTCTGGTGTGGGGTGCAGGAGGGCACCCGAGCTCCAGGGCAAGAGGTGAGCGTGGAAAGTCACCTGCCTGTACGGGGAAGCGGGCACAGCATCCGCTCCTCTTCCTCCTCTCTGCTGAGCCCAAAGGAGGATCCTTCGTTTTTCAGCCTGTATTTATCTCTAAGCGCCCTCAGTAACCACTCAGGGTGGTAGGGAGTCTTTCGCTGAAGTGTTTTCTTGTGCTTTATCACTTTCCTTTTTCTCTCGCCAGCTTGCAAAACTCACGCTCGCAGCTCATGGGGACTCGGCAGGAGGGAAAAGGCTCCGGAGGACGATTGCTCCCGCTGAAAGCCTCCGTCACTCCCCTTCGGTGTCCGCACAGCGGCAGGTTTCCCTCCCAGCAACGCAGCACCGAAATGCCTCCTTCCTTCAACTAGCCACAGCAGTAGCCAGAGCTGGGAATAACACACAGGCTAAGACAGAACCAGAGCCAAAAACCAGCGCCGGAGGCTGATGGGAGACCGGGCGCAGGCAGTCGGCTCGGCTTCAGATGCCCCGAGCACATTTGACATTTACTTTCCTGATGCGCAAAGACAGAAATACGTTTTAACACAAACGCCCGGGGTAAAAAAAACACCCAGAAGCAAGACCAGGGCTTTGTCCGGCCAAGGATGCGAGGATACGGGTCTGTATTCAGGCAACGGCTCCCCAGGAGGTTCAGGCTTTGCTGAAATTCGGGGGAGAAACCAAGCCAGTTAAGGAGCAGCTGAACATTCCCAGCAAACAAGAGTGGCATCTCATTAAAGAGGCTTTGAAGTCCGTGGTGTTTTGAGACCAACATCGTTAAACATTTTTCAGGCTACAGAAAATAAACTGTTACAATACCGTCAAAGTATTTGTCACGTTCTCAGTATCTTTGTTGCTCCATCAAAATGCATTTTTTTGGTTCATTTATTTGCCAAGCAAAACAACAACAAAAAAAATAAAAAAAATCTTTACCCGCACGGCCTGAAAGGAACGGACTGGTTTCTGAAGTCTAAGTAAATCCTCACCCCTGGCACCGCTCTGTCTTTTTACTGAAGGCTCTGCGAAGTCTTGGAGAGACCCATTCATTTACAGGGAGGTTTTACTATTTTCCTGGCTCACGCTCAATTAACACCACTGTTGACATGTCAAAACAAAACGATGCTCCACGGAGCCTCTGGCACCGCGCTTGCACTTCAAGAAGCTTTCTCCAGTACAAATCAGCCTATTCACAACATCTCGTTGCGGCATGCGAGCAACCCCTTGCTCTATTATAAAAGGCAATTAAATAATTTCCCTCTGTAGCTCCGGGGAGCCCTCTTATTTAGCTGCTTTCCATGAGATTTATTAGCCAGCGGATTGACAGCTTCCCGGCAGGACCAAGCGCTGCTCCCGCATCAGCCCCGGGTGGAGGGATGTAGCGGGTGAAGCTCCCTGTGCTGCCAGATCCCTCTTGCCGCCGCTCACTTCCATTTCTAGGCTGGAAAAACATTTAGAATGTTTTTTTGGGGTGTTTTGGTGTTTGGTTTTTTTGTTTTGTTTTTGTTTTTGTTTTTTTTTTTTTTTTTTTGCAAAACCCAGGGTGGCTGCAACCTCCTGGGACCTGGGCAAGGAGAGCTGGCAAGCCCGGCAGCGTCACGAGACCGGCAGCGATTTATTATCTGATGCAAGTCAGCTCACGCCACCCCTTCCTCCATCGATTTGATTAGATGTAAAAACCCTCCTGGAGCCTCTGCTGACGCCCCCAGACCAAGGCTGGAGGTTTCTCTATGCCAGGCAACATGTGAGCGTGACAATTCCTACCCCGGAGAGCCCAGAACACTCCCAGTCTGCAAACAACAGGTCACCGCAACGGGGCTTTCAGAGGAGGGTCCGGCCGCGCGACAACCGAATGAGCTGCAAATATTAGTTTCAAGAACGTCAGAGAGACTTTAAAAAAAATAAATAAAAAATGAAAAAGAATCCTTTTCTAAGGAACAGGACGCTAATCTCATTCCTTGTGAGGGATCGGGCACTTATGGGCTCCCTCAACGCTTTGTGGTGTGGGAGTGAGCAAGCCCCGGGACATGCTGAACTCGATTACGGCCACCAGCGCTCCCCAGTAACGCGGTTAGGAGCAGACATCTGAGCAGCCACGTCCCTGGCAGCAAAGCTACAAAAACAAGCGTTGACAGAACAAGCCCAGGTCTGCTCTCAGTCCAGGAGGGGGTCTCAACAGCCCCCCGGGGCCACGCTGTGACCCCACACCTCCAGCATCGCTGGGCATCTTCGCCACCCCATCCAGAACCCAGGAAACCAGGAGGGAGGAGAGGGGGATGCACACGGCAGTCCCCAAATATTGTGGGTTGGGGTTTCCAGGGTCACCAACGCAGCAACACTGCCCTTCCCGACTCTTTCTGGGAAGGATAACGGTTCTCCCGAGGTGTCGGAGCCGCGCACGGGAGCTGCGAGGAGCGCAAGCCTCCGGCTGGGCTGCAAAAACACATCCAGCCTCCCGCATCCGAAGGCACACGGAGACGAGTCCTCAAGCAAACACGGTGCAAGGCAGGTTTAAGGATGGCAGACGTGCTTCACAGAATCGTCCAGGTTGGAAGGGACCTTTCAGATCATGGAGTCCAACCATCAACCCAACACTGCCCAAACCACCACTGACCCACGTCCCTCAGCGCCGCGTCTGCCCGGCTTTTAAACACCTCCAGGGATGGCATTTAGGGATTGGAGCCATAGGATGAGGGGGAGCGGTTTCAAACTGGAAGAGGGAGATTTAGGTGAGATATCGGGAAGAAATTCTTGGCTGCGAGGGGGGTGAGCCCCTGGCCCAGGTTGCCCAGAGAAGCTGTGGCTGCCCCATCCCTGGAGGGGTTCAAGGCCAGGTCGGACGGGGCTTGGAGCAACCTGGGCTGGGGGAGGTGTCCCACTGGATGTGGGGGTGGAACGAGATGATCTTTAAGGCCCCTTCCCACCCAAACCATCCTATGGTGACTCCACCACTCCCCTGGGCAGCCTGTTCCAATGTTTGATAACCCTTTCGGTGAAGAAATTTTTCCCAATATCCATCCTAAACCTCCCCTGGCACAACTTGAGGCCGTTCCCTCTCATTCCTTGGGAGAAGAGACCGACCCCCCCTGGCTACCCCCTCCTTTCAGGGAGTTGTGGGGAGCGAGAAGGTCTCCCCTCAGCCCCCTTTTCTCCAGGCTGAGCCCCCCCGGCTCCCTCAGCCGCTCCTCACAGGACTTGGTCTCTCACCTGCTGCGAGACAGGAGCCGGGGGCTGGAGTCCAGGCACAAATTGCATCAATTCCCCGGGTGGGAAGCACCGGAGAAGCCTGTTTTCCCCTGGGAAAGGGGCCAAGGGAGCGGGTGTGCGGGGGGGACGAGGGAGACGAGCATCGCCATGCAAACCCTCAGCAGCTTCGCCAGCGTGGAGAGGCAGAAATAAAAGCACCTGGCCAGCTACAAGCTCTACCATCGCATTCGCCGAGGATCTTTTTTAGGATCTCACATTGCAATTAGGCAACAAACCCTTGCATGCGCAGGTAAAAGCAGAAAATATTTCGAAGTGCCATTCCCCTGACTGGAAGGAATGAAGTAAACAGATTTCCAGATTACGGCCTCGGGCACCGCATCAAAAAATACCTCCAACCTGACTCCTCACTGGCACGACGCTTTGTCATTTAAGCCACAAAAAACAGCTGGAGCACTCCCTGCAGCCACCCATTGGGATCTGCCAGCCAAGGCAGAGCCCACTGGCGCCGCGGTAGTGGCAGCTGGATGGCTTTAATACGGGATTTTTATGTGAGCAACGCGTCCTCCCTCAAATCCTCCTTCAACAAATAAATGAAAGCAACTTCTCATGCGGCCGCGACTTTGACACGGGCTGGCCGAGCTTCCCTTTTCGCATCCTCCCTGTATCGTGGCTTTTCGGCACAAGCGCGTACCTATCGATGCCGTCTAGGCTGGCTGCGGGAGGACGGAGAGGAGCCGTTTGGCGTCGGTCCGGCTCAGGCTCTGCCCTCCTTCCCAACGGATGAGCCTCATCTGAGCACGCGTCCCTCTCTGGACCGACTTGACGCAAGAGTTCGGAGACAGGGAGCCAGGTCTCGGGACCGTCTGCCAACTGGGATGAGCAAACCTGGCACACCCCAGCCGGAGCAGAGGCCACCGGCCGCCGATAAGAGTAGTAACAGAGAGGAGTGCTGGGTTGCGGCATCGCAGAATCGCCCACAGACCCCCCTGTCCCTGCCCCGAGGAGCAAACACCGCGGAAGAGGCAGGAACTGGCGTGAAACGCAGCGAGTTTCAAGGCTGGTGAAGAACCTGACAGCACCGTGGCATGGGAACTGGAGAGAAATACGCACTGGGAAGGGTGGAGTATCCTCCGGCATTGAGTCACAGGCTGCCATTGCCTCCATCAGGCTTTTGAGTTGCCTGAGCAGCCTTTTCGCTAGAGACCTCCTGATCTGGGGCTCTTCCTCCTTCTTCGAAACCCCTCCTAAGTTAAACCAGTTGCACATCGCTAATCACGTACAAGCAAAGCCCTAAATTGCTCGTAACGTCACACGGAGTAAAAGGAGCTGCGGCGTTTTAACATTTCACATCCGCAGCATTGATTCATTTCGGGATTCAGAGCCCAAAAACATTTCTAGGGTAAAACTAAGCAAAATAAGCTTTTAGGTAGGAGAACACTTTCGGCAAAGCGTTGCTCTCATGGACTTGGATTTCGGAGAAGGCATCAAGCAACGATTCACAACCTGACGTTGTGCGAAGCAGCCCTGGAAGCGTCACGTACTTATTTAAGGGTCCGTATCTATCAGCTGGATCGGCAGGAATTTTAGTTTTCTCGGACAAAGAGTCGAAACCACCCCATCAGACCAAAAACTGTCCCTACAGACGGGCCGTTCCCAACCCCCGCTGCCTCCTGTTCGAGCCGGTGCGGGAGCAGCGGTGGCTCTTTTCCCTCGGCAGGTCTGAGCGGCTCCAAACTGGGGAGCACTTGGTGTCCCCCAGCATCAGGGTCCAGCAGCACCCTGGTCCCCTGGGGAGGGGGGGTTCGGGATCCTGGCACCCCTTCCCGTTAGCCCATAGGAGGGGCTCTGCCCGGCCGGAGCAAGGCTGGTTTCCAGGAATGGGCTAAACTACTCCATTTCCCCTCTTTTGGGAAGTCACAACCGCTTTCAGGTGGAGCAGGAAAGCGGGAGACGCGTCTCCCAGCCCCGTTTGAACCTTCCCTTCCTTCTCCCCCATTCAGCCCCCAAAACCATGGGGCCGCCCGCCCCATCCCCAAAAAGATGCTTCTTAAATAGAAAAATCCCCTCCCCCCCCGAAATGTGAGGGAGAGGCAATTTGCAGCAGCTCTTGCTGCTCCAGAGGTTAAAAAAAAAAAACAAAAACAAAAACAAAAAACAAAACAGGAAAATAAGGAGCGGGAAGGGTGAAAGTTTGCCAACCGCTGGAGCAAACAGCGGGGCGGATCAAACGCACCCGTGCCAGGGCAGCTCACCCCAGGACGGGAGAGCAGGGAGTGGGGAGTTAGAGGGGGGGGAAAAAAAACCCAGTCCCGGCAGTTCTGAGCTCCCAAAGCCAAGTTCAACCACGGAAGAGACGGGGGTCGCACGTTTCAGACAAGGCCAGCCATGGTATTTGTGCTCCGTGGATCCCGTTATCCCCTCTGTCACACCAACACCACAATATTCCCTGTTCTCTTGATCCTCCCAGGAGCTTCAAACAAGCGGCATCGCGTGGTTCGATCGACATCCCCTGTGCCTCCAACGAGAAAGGGCACCACCACAGCCCACCGCCTCCCTGCCCGATCCGCGCGTTTGGTGAGGGAAAACCAGCTAATGAGGCAGAAACGCGTTTGCAAAGGATGCTTCTCCCTCTTCCCGGCGAGGATTCCCTGCCCTGAGCCTTTCCTCAGAGGCGAGCGGCGCCACACCTCCGAGTCCACGAGCCATAGAGAGAGAGAAAAAAAAAAAAAAAAAACACACCACAAACACAAAACCAAAAAAAAACCCTTTTCCCAATGCATTAAAGCTTGATCAGCAAACTAAAAAAAAAAAAATAAATTAGTTAGGCATCTCCTGGAGCAGGGAGACCGCCGTGCCTGCGGTGGGTGAGCAGCGGTGCCTCATTTCCCGAGCAGTGCCCCGGGAGGGTGTTAGTCACCAAGGGGAAGCGACAGCCAAACCCACGGCCTGGCCGGCCAGAAAGCCGGGCTGCGACGACACAACCCCGCGAGGCGCTGGAGCCACTCGGTGGGAGTTGCGCTGCTTTGCTTTCACTCGGAAGCTGCCGCACATGTTTATGATTTAACAGGAAATAGGCAGCTGTAAGGCATTAAAGTGGATTTTCTCAAAAAATAGCTAGTATAGCGCTGTATTTACCATCAGAGTTTAAAATTCTGGTACACGTGCCTGTCTGCGTTACCCAAAACATGGTCCCTTGATTACAGACAAAGCCGCTGCACCCGGAGCAGGACGGAGACGTTTTCCTCCTACTCCGCTGGGAAAACCTGGAAGATGCCGAGTTTTCCTGACTTACCACTTCACTGCGTGCTCTGAAAGCGCATGGGGACCTTCCTCCAACCCAGCCCAGCAGCCAGAGACACGACACCTCATCGGCTCAGCCCACGGGAGGCTTGACCCAAGCCCTTTCCCACCTCCCCAGCACAGCTGGGTTTGCCCAAAACCTCCCCAGTACCAGCCCACGCCGGGCTGCCGTCCCCGTGGGCAGCTCGGCCGAGACGGAGCGCCCAGGAAGGATGCGGGCTGGGTGACAGACTGGGTCTTGTCACAATTCTGGGTCATGACAGCTTTTTCCGGAGTACCTGCATCTCTTAGGCCCGAGGGCACCGCAGCAACCCTGGGGGTGGAGGTGGCCACCACCGCCGGAGCCGAGGGCGTTTGTTCTGTGCAGGGTTGTCCCTAAATGCCCCTATTTGTCAAAACTGGTGTGCAGACACAGCCAACACGCGTGGCATGCTCACACTCGCCCGTCAGCCGAGCGGTTACTACCGGCTCCTTCCCACCACGGACTGGAGCCTGCCAACGCTGATGGCACGCTTGGCACCAGCGTGGAGACCCAGTTTTATCCCCCTCCTATGACTGAGGGGCTGAAGCAGGCGCTGGGAGAGGATCATTCAGCCTTGAAGTTACCAGGAAAGTACATGCGCAAGTGCCAGTTCACGGGAAGGATTCAGCCCCGTCCAACTCACCCACGCAGCCCGCGAGGCGTCCTGCCCGGATTCGGAGGAAGAGCCTGCTCCTGGCCGCACCTCGGGCGCATCCAGCCGGTCCCCTCGGAGATGTCCCGAGCCCCCGGCCGCACGAGAGACACCCTGAGACCCCCTCGGAGATGCCCCGAGACCCCAGCCCCACAAAGCTGTGGCGGCGTCTGCTTATGGAGCAGCGAGGGGAGGCTGAGAGCTCCCCGCTTGCTTCTCCAGGAGAGACTTAAGACAGGCCAGCTATCAGCCAGCATCGTCCCTGCCCTAAGTATTCATTAGCTCAGGGGAAAGAGAGGGACAAAGTACAGAAAAGAGTCAATCCCACTAAGTTGTTGGGTTTGTTTGGTTGGTTTTTTTTGGTCTTTTATGGCTTACCACAGGCTGGGGAAGTGGAGAAAGAAGTCATGCTCAGCCTGATCCTCAACTGCGGGGCACCCTGTTCGCCCACCCTAAGGCGTTCAAGGGCTACAGAAGAAAGCTAGCTATGGGAAGCTAGCAATAAAAAAAAAAAAAAAAAAAATCAAAGGGAAAAGAAAAATCAAGTCTGGGGCTACCAAAGGTGCCTCGTGATAAGCCCCAGCCACTGCAGGGCTGTGGCTGCCGAGCCACGAGCAGCAGAGCTTTGTTTGCTTTTCAGACGGATGCGGTGAACAAACGCGTGTTTACCGGCACGGCCCCTCTCCCTGCGGCACCACAGCCCGTGCGGCTGGCACTTAATTCACCCGCTAGTCTTTTATTGAACTTTGAAGATGCTGATCTCCGCGCGCAGGGTCCACGTCCTCGGCCAGAGGAGGCAGAAGCAACGTCACCCCATCAGGTGCTTCCTCACCCCGGGCTCCGGGATGGGAATCCGGCAGGATCCCAGAGCCAGCCCAGCATTTCCAACTGCAGAACCGGCTCCTAAATTAAATCTACACCAGCTGCGCCGTGTTTGGCATTAAGGTGCTGTAACCCTAACCCATTCACAAGTTAGCAGCAGATGTCTCTGCCTTTCCTACCCCTTCGGCTTGTAATTTTAGCTCCAGACAGGAGCAGCACGTAATAGCTGTTTCCTTCTTTCACGTTTTCACTTCTTATCTCTAAGAGTTATTTCTCCGAGCAAATGTTTCCAATGGAAACTCTGCCTTTAGCTTCGTCAACATGATTTCCACGCTGATAGCGCCGGTGCCCTGCCCGGACCGTTGTGCCTCCCAGTAACGCCGCCGCATCTGCGCCCAGCTAACGGCGGGGCACAGCGAGGACAGGGCAAAGGGAATATTCTGTTCGAACAAATTCGGAACGGCAATTGTTCCACAGGTGCTTTCCCAGCGACACTTCGTGTCACCCGAACCCTGCCTAGATTTCAATCATCCCCTCCTCTGGCTCCGAACAGCTTCCCCCGGCTTCCTCTGTGCCTTTGTTTCCCCACTGCCGATTCCAAGGTAAGAGCAGCCGAGGAATCCTTTCCCTCGTATGCCAAAAATTAAAGGAAAGGCCAAGAGCAAGGAGCTGTCCCTGCATGTGGCAAATACCACACTCCTTAAGAGCTTCACCCTTATTTCGAAATACATGCAAACAGGTTCTCGCTCAGGCGGCGAATCCCTCTATCGCTCCCCGCCAAGAAGGGAAATCGCACCAAGAATACACAGCCCCCCCCGACTCTAACAACTTTAATACTGAAAATATCTCATTTATCTTATCAAGCCTAGCTTGGGGTTTTTTTTGGGTTTTGTTTTTTTTTGTTTGGTTTTTTTTTTTTTTTTTTTTTTTTTTTTTTGCTAGAGATGGGGCTGATGAAGCTGCAGAATACGACTGAATCTGCACAGGAGTAATGACCTGCTGAAGACATGCCCCGGATTTGGGAAAGGAACCGCAGCTTGGCTGAAGAGGAGAGTTTAAACCTTCATCCCCTTGACTTGGAGGAAGCGCCAGGAGCGGAGCGGCCACCCTTGAGCAGAAGCAGCTCCTGGCTGGTTTCGGAGTGCCTGGGAGGGCTGGGAGAGCCACGCGAGCTCCCTTTTTAATGCCATGGCTAAACCCACATGACCAGCTCAGGTGTTACAAGACGGACATTCCCTAGACTTGCTTGCAATAAGTGCATTACGCCGGGCGAGCCGCTCCGGCGGCACTCGGATGGGCATCGAGACAAGGGTACAGAAAAGCAGCTCCTCTTTGCAAGGCACCGACCCAGAGCTCTGCAGGAAGAGTCCAGAATTCAAGGTCTCGGGATTCAGAAACTCATAACGTATGTGGAAAAGGTAGGGCCCTTCTGAGGCTGCCGATGTGCTCCAGTGGCCTTTGAAATAATAAACCAATTCACTAAGATTCCAGGAGACAGAGGACAACCTCCGAGGTCATTCCCAGAAGGAGAAACCTGGCAGCTTTGGTGGACCTGTGCTGGACGCAGATTGCGTTAGATGTTTGCTGCAAGAGGTCTAAAATACCCAGGTACGCCCTCAAATCTACCTTGTGGCAAGCGAAAGGGGGGGGGGGAAAAAAAACAAAACTTTTAAAGCCCCTTGCATCTATCAAGGCTTGTAGAGCTGCTGCGATTATGGATTTTCTACCCAGCTGCCTTATTTCCTAAATAGTTGTAAGAACATTTCATTTATTAGGGTGGGGAAAGACACTACCGACATGGAGAAAGCCGCATTTGGAGAAGCGGCGAGTGACAGAAGAGCTGATTTGTGATGGATTAGTCACCCTAAATCAACACCACGGCAACACAAGCCTTGACCAGCCCTTGTAACAAGCCCTAGATAAACGCAGCAGGTTTCCCCATTGGTTTAAGAGACACCCAGCTTCACCGCCAAGCACATTTCCCAGGAATTCGTGATTAGGGCAGACACTAAGCGGCGTTAAAAGAGTCTTATTGTTGAAGAAAAAGATTTGGCTCCCAATATACAGCATTAACCGGGACTGAAAGTCTCATTGTTGTGTTCAAGCGGGGTGTTACGATACGATCACGGGAGCTGCCAGCTTTGGGGTAAGATGAGACCCAAAAAAAAAAAAAATCAGCGTATCCCCGGACCTGCTTGCACTGAAGAGACAAGGCTGGGGCACCACAGCGGGATATTTCCAATTTACGAGAGGGAAAAAAAACCAAACCTGAGTCATGTCATCTCTGAGGCCACCCCACCGCCAGGAATATTTGCATCCACGCAGATATAGAGGGTAGGAGCTACAAGTGAACACCCCCAGGACCAGACTAACTCTCACCAGCTCCTCACAAAGGATCTCTGCCTCGCACACGAGCTCCTGATGTGTCGTCGCGATGTCTTCTCATCCATTACTTAGATTAATTCTTTGCTTTTTCGCCCGTGCTGAAGTCCAGCCCATGCACCCACATCTCTTCTCCAGCCCCGAGTGATCCCGACAAACTCTGGTTTCCTTAAGAGCCAGGAGCGGAGCAGCGATTTCTCGGCAGATCTCTATCAGCTGATTAAAGGACAACTAGAAACGCAGCAGCCACAGGTTAAAAAAAGAAAAAGTCAGGAGCACCAAGCCAGAACGGGGGGGTGGGGTGGCGGAAAAGAACAAGAAGAAAACCAGAAGTCAGCCAAAACAAAGAGGACATCCCCAGGCCATCTCTCACCGAGGAGATGAAAGATAAACCAAACCCAGTGACCACTAGACCTTCGCATTAATCGCTGTTTTGCCTTGAGGTGAAGTTTTCGGTCAGAATTACAGCCTATTGCTGCAGATGGGGGACCCCCGAGGAAGGAGCTGGACCCACGAGCCAAGCTCTGCTGAGCCCCCTGAGTCTCCCCGGGGGGACGGACCTGCTCTGGATGCCCGGGGAATGTCGTCGGGAGGAGCTGGCTCCTGGCTCTCGGCTCCTCCAGCCTGTCTGGACGAGCCGACGGGTAAATTCAGAGCAAAGCACAACCCCAGCACATGATGCCAAGGCAGAGTCGTGCCCTGCCCTCGACAGGCAGTTCCTTCTCCAGCAATTTTACTGCTACTTAAGGAAGCGAGTGGGTGAGCAGGGTTAGAATTGTTCCCCTCTACTAAGAAATCGGTGGCTAATTCTGCTTTTCTCCTTCCCAGAGATGAGCTGTAGCAATCCCGTTCCCCCCACATCAGCCGTTTATCAGTTCGGCTTGCCCTGGAGCAGAAAGCCCTCCGGCCAGGTGTGTCTGGGCCGCAAAAAGAAACAGAAATGACATTTTCTGTGCAGTGTCTGCGAGGAGAGGAGCGCTGAGCACTGCCCCTCACCTGCCAGAGGTGAAGCATCCCCCCTCCTGTGAGCAGATCTGCGCATTTATCCATGGATTCAGGCAGCTGCTGTCGTCGGTGCATTGCCCCAAATCCCACCTCATCGTTTTCCCTGCTAAGTTTGCGTCGCAAAGATCACACAGACATTTTTGTCACAACACGCTTCGCCAGTTTGAAATTCTGTCACCCGCATGTAGAGAATAAAACATTTCTTGCAGTGCAGGAGCCCCGTGCGCGCGCAGCGGTCCTGGTACAGACACCAGGTCTCCTACCCTGCCACGGTGAGCGATAGTTCAGATTTCGAGAGCATCGGGCAGCCCAACCACACCGGTTTGTGTGTCCTCTGCCAGTCACGCGCAGCATCAACGAGGAGGACAGTGTGGGAGGCCACCCAGGGCAGCAGCCAGAGCACAGAAAAACAGGTTTCTCCTCCTCTGTCCAACACTGACCAGACCACAGGATTACTCTAATGTCTGAGCACGAAGCAGGAACGCTCGGGGAAAAAAAAAAAAAAAACAAAAACAACAAAACAGTCGCCTCTTCTTTGAGTGTGCCAGCGAGAGCACAACTGGAAACTCCAGTTATCAGGCACGGACAGGTACAAAACTGCCTGTACCCAGCTGCTGGGACAAACAGCTAGAGGAAAGCAACGTGGCACGACTGCCGGGTTGAGAAGAGCTCTCCCCGCTTCGGGAAGAGTCCCCAGAAAGAGAGATTTAAGCTCAGTATCGGGAACAGGTCAGCACCATCCCCCCGTCGAGCGTAAGCCAGGCCACGGAAATAAAATTTATCTTTACCCGGAGCAAACAGCACCGAGCGAAAAGAGTCTCCTGTCCAAGAGGGCACCAGGGCCTTGGGACGACGAAGATCGACGAGACACGAGTTCTTCTCAGCCCGGGTTTCCCCGGGCATCGCCCTCAAGCTCTACACGTGGCAGCCGGTACTCGCCACCCCTCCCGGGCCACAAAGGTGTGCTAACGCTCGCAGCTCTCATCAAGGACACTGTGTGTTCCGCAAAACTAAGCAAGTTTAAATATAGACCGTGCTTACATCTTATCTGCGTTCTGTTAAACGGGCGTATTTATGGCACTGTGAGCGCTTATGTATAAGGAACCCTCCATGTCAGCACTATCCACGTCCCTGCAGGGGAGAGAAGTGAAGCCTTTGCAGACCTGAGGTGACACACAGCTCCCCAAGCCCCGTCCCTCACCTGGCAGCAGGTGACAGACAGACAGCACGGGACAGACAGCCCCGTGGGCAAGGGACCGGTCACTTGTCCCCACCACCGATGGCCTCGCCCATGGCACCAGCCGATGGTGGGAGGCTTCTTGCCCAAGCGAGTCGGAGGAGGGGGAGCGCCGATAAAAGCAGGAGGTGTTGTGCGTTGGGAAATTCAGACAGCACCTACGCGAGCTGGGCACCCAGCCTGCCGCAGCCAGGATGGAAAGGCCCCGAGCAAACAGGAACGCAGGCTCCTGCTGCACAAACCCTTGGGAAAAGGCACAGACTTCCCAGGAGAGATTCAGAAAGGCTCCGTGGGTCAAGAACGCCCTTTCCAACCTAATTCACCTCATCCGGCCCACCGGCGCTTCCACCAAAGAACCTCTGGGAACTGCAAACACGCGCAGGACTTTTGGTTAAGTCACTCACCGGTGTCCCACTGGCTGGGAAAAGTCACAGCTCAGAAGTCGCGTCAGCAGGTCCCGACGCCTTGGGCAGACAGCATGTATTCCTGGCAATGAGGAAACTACTTTTAGATATACAGATAAAGGTTCCAGGTATTGTTTTTCATCACTTTTACACCCCGTTTCCATTTATTAGTAGCCAAAAGTCACCTACATGTGAGGTTTACACTGGTACTGCCGTTAAATGCCACAGATAAGAAAACCCTACTCGAGTTGCAGCTGATTCAGCAGCAAACACCGAAAAGGAAGGGGGAAGCAGGGGAGGGTGGCACCGGTGACTGCCCTGTCACATCGGTCCTTCAGCCGAAGTCACGGCGAGGCCTCTCGACTGCAGGAGACCCATTCCCCAGCCGCGGCCTCTGCTTCGTCAGGTCACTGCCGAGAAGCTCCGTTTTAGAGCCTTTGAGAGTCTCTGACCTTCCTTATCTCCTCGGACTTTTGCTCCCCTTGTCCTTTGTTGTTCCTCACGCCCTGGTTTAACCGTCCTTCCCTCTCCCAACCCCACCGGCACACGCTTGTCCTCGCAGGCTGCTGGGTCTTGTTCCAAAAAAAAAAAAATAATATATATGTATATATAAATAAATGCACTTTTCATTTTTAGACTAGTTCATCTGGAAGGGCCCTACAACAAGCAGCTAGTCCAACTCCATTTTCACCCGGTCCTCCAGCTGTCCTCCTCCACAGCGGGTACAACGTCAGAGACACAATTTAACCCGAACAGCCCAAATCAGAGGGCCACTTTCCCGCAATCGCTGCATTAACGCTCGGCCGTAAAAACAGAGATATTGACCCCGCCATTGAAGAAGAGGTTCCACTTGCATTTCTCTCATTCGGGGGCTGTATTTTAATCCCCCACCCTTGCAAAACTGTTCTAAATCAACGCCACTGCCTCCTCCCCAGCACAGGGTGTTGCCAGATCGCAGGGGGTGCCCACGTGCACCGGGGTGGGCAACGAAGAGAGTAACTGGGAAACTGGAGTTTCCAGTTACCTCTGGGTCTCCCGAAATATGCTCTCGTGGGGCAGGGGAGGGGGAGAAAACCATCAAGAGAAACCATGGGCTGCGAGCCCAGCAGCCGGCTGTCGCAACAACTTTCACCCCCGAAGTAAGTTTCGCCCCCCGCTCTTTCTGCCCGGGCGATGCACGCCGAGCGCGAGCCGTTCCGCGCTGGTTACGCAAACCCCGGGGCAGAGCTCCGCATTGCTCCGCCACCTCTTACTCAAGAGACACCACCGGGAGGTTACCCAAAGGGGGAACCACCCCCTCGGAGCTACGATTAGGAAAGAGTCGGTGGCAAGTAGAGACGCTTCAGGAGGATCCGGAGCAGCCGCCATCCGGATCACAGGTTCCGGCATCTCCGGAACCGTGACGATGACAGTTCTCCTCCCAGGGTTGCTGTATCCCCTCTGCCAGAGCTCATTGCTGCGGGATGGGACACTGCCCAGCACCCAGACACATCCCCACCAACGTGGTACCATTATTTAGATGCCACCTGCACTTACTCACTTGCCACCCGCGTCATATTCAAATACAAAAAGGGCACCATGCAAAAAAAACCAAAAAAAACCCACTGCCCACAAGACAGTTCCAAAACAGGACACCCCGTACGCAGAAGTGGGATTTAATTCCTTCCACGTGACGGGGTTTTAGGAAAGTCCCTTGTAGCAGCGCCCGACGCCCACCCACAAAACAGCCCCTGCACCTACTGCGGCCGTGCATGTCCTTCCTCCGGCTGATTGCCCTCGTTTGTGGGTGTCGTTAGACTGAGGAGGTTCACGCCAGAGCCATCAGACCTTACCCTGCACCCCAGACACGTGTCCCCTTCCTCTCGCAGCCGACGCGCTGCCAGGGGCTCACACTCCCTTGCACAAGTAGGTGAAGACATGCCGCAGCTCGGCTGACAGCTTTCCCCCACACACACACACCGACCTCCGCGTGGGAGACACAGACCCATTTACAACCGCTTTTAACTCTGATTATTCCTCTCCCGGTGAGTTGACATTTCAGCATTTCCCCTTCACAAGCCACAGGAAGCTCGGGCCAGACTGACTTCGCTTTGGCTCAGCGACAGCGGGTTAAAAATTGTTCCTGAGTGCACCTCTAGCCGCAGAGAGGGAGACAGCCGCTTCTCTAGTTAGCTATTAAATGGAAAAATAGGCTCGATTATCCAGTTATTTTGTCTTAAGTACACTGGGATGCAGGATACAAACATCTAGTGAAAAACTAACTGACCCGAGGCACATTCTTGCCTGATGAAAAACCTATTTTTGTGCTTCATGCCTTTGTTATTCAAAATCCCGTTGCGAGATCTTACACCTGATGTGTTTACAGACAAGCAGGATCTCGGGCAGACATCTGCCAACGCCTCCTGCACCTGACCGGCCTTCCTCGCTCCTCTTCCTCACTCCTCAGGGTCCGTGATGCCGGAGGGACGGCTGTCCAAGCCGTGCAATGCCAACACATGGCTCCCAGAGCTCCCCAGCCTCAGCCAGGCACATTTTTTTGGCCCTACCTCCCAGTTAAACACGCTGTCACGGGGCCCACCCGAAAGCCACGCTGCAGCCGAGAGCTACCAACCTCATCTGATTTGACTCAGTTTTAACCGGCTGCTTTTGGAGAAGGAAGAAGAGGTTTTATTCAAATAAGTAATCACGGCCGTAGCTTCCTCCCCGAAAGCAGACAGGTTAAATATTCCTCCCTCGCCGCGCAGAGGCACGCGCGGCACTAACCCAAGGCAGCCCGGCTCGCTCTCGCTGCCCGGCAGACGCGGAGGAAGCACCGAGAGGGTCGGCAAACAGAGCAGGACGGCAAGCAGATGTCTGCCTGCCTGCCTTCAGGAGGAGACGCACGTTGCCCCGAGATCGCTGGTGCTCCTTTAACCAAGTCCTGGGAGGAAGATGAGTCACTGCCCAGCTCGTGTGGGAGGAGAGCACGCCACAAAACACTGCGGAGCCAGGG
This sequence comes from Rissa tridactyla, assembly GCF_028500815.1. Lineage (NCBI taxonomy): Eukaryota > Metazoa > Chordata > Aves > Charadriiformes > Laridae > Rissa > Rissa tridactyla. The sequence goes on from NC_071489.1 coordinate 594,953, forward strand.
CTGGCTTCTCGTGAAAACCAGTTTCTGAAGAAACTCTTACTGCCAAAGGCTCCAACCCCCAGGAAGGGGTAAAAAGAGGAAGGAGCAGCTCGCCCCAGAGAACAGGCACCTCTACCTGCCCTACGCCGGCCCCCCAGGTCCCTTTGGGTGCTCAGCCCTGGCCCCAGGGTGCCTTGCTTGGTCTGGGGAAAAATAATTCCCCCCCGGCTTTCCGCCTGTGAGAGCTGTGGGAAGATCCCCGGTACCTTCGTTTTCTTCACGCTGGGAACTCACGGCTGAAAGATCCTGACAGTCACATCCGACACAGGCAACGGGATCGCTCGGAGACGGACCAAAAAGTCCCTGGGGAATTACAAATGAGCGCGCGATTACAGCCACGCTGGGGTCTCAGCCTGGCTTTTAAAGTCTCTCTCCCCCCCACACCCCCTGGCTTCAAAAAACCGTGGAGATTAAGTTTAAGATGCATTTTAAAGCTGATCATTAATCAGGCACTTGTCTGAATCCGAAACCAACCTGTTCATAAGGCACAGGCTGGAAACCCTAAAACACCAGTTAAGCACCCCAAAAGCACCCAGGTAATTCATCAGCTTCAGAGCCCCCCGGAAAGGGTTTGGGGACACAGGGAGGGGGGACAGGGATGAACTCCTGTGAGGGGGGATGGAGGGTGAAGCTCAGGAAGGGGCTCAGGGCTGCAGAGGGGAAAAGGGGGGTTCACACCAACGAGGGGTACGTGACTGGGACCAGCTTCCCCCCCCCTCACGCTGACCCCAGAAAAGGTGAAGGCAGCCAGAATTTTGGGGGGAAAGAAAGCACCCACCCCCCCAGTTACATTCCCCCCCCCCAGCTCTAAGCTGAACCCTCACTTCTGAGCCCAGTAAGGGGTGGTCAGACCCGAAACTGGACAGCACTGGGGGGACCCTGACATCCCCCAGATCAGGGGCTGCCCCAGAACTCACAGGGAGGGACTGAGACCTCTCCCCCCCCCCCAAAAAAACGTAAGAGGACCCCAGTTTTGGCAGGGGAGGCCCTGAACAGCCCAGAGAGCCCCCAGGGACCCCCAACCTCGGGGGGACAAACGTACATAGGACCCCCAAACCAGAATGAGGAGCACAGGGAGCCCCACACCCACACGGGACCCCAAACCAGGGAGCAGACAGGGCCCCGGGGGGGGGCCCCAACACCCACGAGAGATCCCCAAAGCACCAGGGTGGGGGAGAGAGGGTACGATGCACCCCTGGTACCCTGCAGGACCCCTCAACTAGCAGTAAGTGACCCCATGCCCGCGCCCCTCCGGCCACGGAGGCACCAGTACCCCGACACATCCGCATGCCCCGGTCCGTGGGGGGCACCGGGGGCATTCCCCACAGCAACAGCCGCCCCCACCCACACCCGGCGGGCACCACCCGCGCCCCAGCGACCACCAGAGCCACTGCCACCCCCGAGACCCGGCCCGGGGCGGGCACCGGGTGGGGGTTTCCCTCAGAAACACCGTCCCCGCGAGCCCCCGGTGCCCCGGTACCTGCGCTCCCGGCGCCGCTACCCCCTCCCTCCCCCACCGCCCCGGAGCCGCCTTTTGACGGGAACCGGCCGGCGCCGCGCCCGGCCCCTCGCGGAGACCACGCCCCCTCTGCCACACGCCCCGCCCCGCCTCGCCAATGCCAGCGCAGCACCGCCTCGGCACCGCCCCCTTGGGGGCGTGTCCACTCCGGCACCGCCTACCAGCACCATATAAGGTCATGGCGGCGCGAATCCCCGCCCGCTGGGGGCGTAGCGAGGGCTGGCGGGAGATTGCACGTGGTCGCCTGCCGCTCCCCCGGCGCTGCCCGGCTCCGGGACCCCCGGCAACCCCCTTCCCAGCCCGGTCCCCCCGCTTCGGCCCAGCCCCTGCCCCTGCTGCCCCGCTCCCCTGGCCGGCGGGGAGCCCTCTGCCCTGCGGGTGTTCCGGTTTGAGGGGCCCGCGCCGATTTATTGTCGTTTAGACAATTATTCCATCCCCCCTGCCCTCTCCACGCGGGAAAGGGAATCGGGGAAAAAACAAGGAAACCCGAGGGTTGAAATATAAACGGGTGATCTGAAAGGTCCCTTCCAACCTAAACAATTCTATGATTCTATAAGGCTAAATAATTAACATTAATAACACTAAAGAATCAATATTGATACCAATATAAAATACGCAAGGACTATACCCAGCCCATTCCGTCAGCAGGACTCTGGGCGCTCCCCACAGGGACAGCCAAGGTGGGACCCTGCGAGCGCTGCGGCCGCGGGAGGAAGGGAAGGGCTCGGGGCTCCGGCACCGGGGCAAGGAGTGCTCAGGATGGCAGCCAGCAAGGGGGGGAGAGAGAGAGAGAGGAGAGAACTCCTCAGCAAACTTTCTGATTTCTCTGGAATGTGCCATCCGTGGGATGGAACAATCCCGGTGGGAGCTCGGGATGAGTGCCCGGGTCTCGCTCCTCCTCCTCCCCGCACCTGGTGAGCTCAAAAATGCCGAGACCTTGAAACCCGCACCCCAGAGCTGGCTGTAAAGTAAATATTTTCACTAATTCAGACACCAGAGTCTTCTAAAAGCGCGGTTTTCCCAGGCATTAGAAGATAAAGTCCTGTGTCGCTCAACCCGGGGTATGGGGGCGTCAGGGATGCTGCTGGGGGCTTTTGGGGTGCTGCTGCTGGGCATTTTGCAGGGCACGACCCCTCCAGAAAGCCCAGTGGGCTCAGGCAGCTTGCCCGTTTCCTCCTGGCCTGTGGCCAGTCCCTTCCTGGGAGAGGGGAGACACCACCAGTGCAATAGTGCCCCCCCCAGCACTGCTGGGCAAACTGCTGCCCTGTCGCGGCCCTGAGCACCTTCGGGTGTCCCCACCTTGGCTCCGGTGTCTCCTGGAAGTCCAGGGGGTGCAGAGCCCCTTCCAGTCCCTAAGGGGGCTCCAGGAAAGCTGGGGAGGGACTCTGGAGCAGGGAGGGGAGCCATGGGACGAGGGGGAAGGGTTTTACACTGCAAGAGGGAGATTTAGGTGAGATACCGGGAAGAACTTCTTGGCTGTGAGGGGGGTGAGCCCCTGGCCCAGGTTGCCCAGAGAAGCTGTGGCTGCCCCATCCCTGGAGGGGTTCAAGGCCAGGTTGGACGGGGCTCGGAGCAACCTGGGCTGGGGGAGGTGGCCCTGCCCAGGGAACTGGATGGTCTTCAAGGTCCCTTCCCACCCAAACCATTCTCTGATTCCACGTACGAGTCACGGGGGTGCGACGCTGAGCAGATCCGGCCCTGATTCCCTGCTGCAAGGTGGATAGAGGAGGGAAAAAGCAGCAGGAGAGCGGCTGGAAACCAGCTCTAAGCACCGCGGGTCACGGCAGAGGGAGCAAATTCAACGCCTTGTCGGCTGGAAGCCTCCCCCATTGCTCGGGCACAGAGCGGGCTGCGGGAAAAGGTGGGTTTGGCAGGAGAAGAGGTTTTTTTCTGGGGTCGAGGAGCACGTCGCACTGGTCCAGGCAAAGCGAGGTCGGTGAGGCATCCGCTACGCGAAGGCTCGGGGTGTATTTTAACATTTCAAGGGCTGCGGTGGTGGAAATCAGCGGCGCTGGGGCGGGTATGCGAATCCTTACCCCTGCAAAACCACCCCGGGCCCCGTCCGCAGCCCGCTCCCCGCCCTCCCGAAAAAGTTCCGCGCCACCAAATTGCCTCTAATGAGCTCCCATTTCTTCCCAGACGTTGTTTGCTCTCATCGGCCTCATTAAATCAATTTGCAAACGGTTAGCGAAGCGCTTTCCCCACGCAAAGTAGAGCTGTTGAACCCGGTGATCGCGGCTGAGGGGCGGCGGTTGCCGCCTGCCTCCCTCGGCTGCGTCGGGGGCTCATTCTCTGGGGGGAGTTTTGGGTTTAGGAGACCCTTAATAAACCCCGGGAACATCACGCAGGGGCTTTCTCGAAGCCTTTCTTGCGACTTTAGAACCTGTTGCCGATGGCCGCGTCCCAGTTTGTTTTTTTCAGGATGGAAAGGGAAAAACAACAATCTCCCGAGTTTTTCAGACGGGGGGGGTGGGTAACGCGCCCTGGTGACAGAGCAGAATCCCAGAATCCCAGAATCCCAGAATGGTGGGGGTTGGAAGAGATCTGTTAATAACGTTATGTTAATCATGGGGTGCTCCAGCCCCCTGAGCATCTCCATGGCCTCCTCTGGACCCACTCCGTCAGGTCCGTGTCCTCCTGATGTCCTTAAATCCTACGGAATTGTGCACTTGGGCTGCAAAATCCCTCCGGATTGTTTAATCCTCACACCATTCATGGGGTGGCAACAGCAACCGGGAACTGGGACCATCAGCCGGCATCTTCCTGCTGGTCCAGCCTGGCAAAAGGGGTCCCTCAGCTCGGCCGGGGGTCGGTGGGGCTGGGGGAGGATGATGATGGTCCGACAGCCGGGGTGGGACGTTGGGAGGGAGGAATCGAAGCCACGAGCGCAGCCAAGTGGTGTCACCTCCCCGGATAACCCCGACCGACAGACGGACAAGGGGAAAAAAGCACAAACGGGGCTGGAAACGGCTCGGCAGCCACCGGCTTGGCCCAAGGGGGGTCCCCGGGGGCGGCCATTCCCCATCCCGCTCCTCCAGGAGCCGGGACCGATCCGTCTCTCCCGGGGGTGACTCAGGCGTTTGCTCCATCCCCGGTGAGCCGAGGTTTTTCTTGGGAAGCGGTTGCAAAATCCCCACTGGCGTGGCCATGCACCATGAGGCTTGTTGTCACCCCCCCCCCTCCCCGCCCCCCCCCCCACTTTCTGCCTGTCCCCTGCTGGCTTTTTGGGGACAAAAGGGGTTTAAAAGGGGGAAAAAAAGAGATTAAACCCCCCCGGATGCAACACGGCAAGAGGGGCTGAGGGGAGGCCGCTGGGGGGGTTTTGCACCACTCACTTTGGGGGCCGTGTCTTCCCCCACCCCCCCGGGGGAGGGGGGGGATTCTCTGTTGGCTAATATAGGGTTGAGCTCGCCCCACAGCCCATCCCTGGTTTTGGGGGGGGTTCGCTGTGGGTCTCCCCCTCCCCGTCCCCTCTCAACTCCCCCTTTCCAGCGTCCATCCGCGGCGGCACCCGTCTCCGTGGGTCCGTCCCGCTCCCAGCACCTTCCTCGGGGATGCACAGCCCACAATTAAGCAATTAGGCAATTAACACCGGGGCGGGGGGCGGGGGGGGGGCAGCAAAGGGAGCCGGGAAACCTCCCTCTCCCTGGCATTTTGCTCCTGGGAAGGAGAAAATAAATGATCCATAGAGTTTCCATCGGCGTCGCAGGGGAGAGCAGCTCCGACGGGGCAGCGCGGGAGGTGTCTGCCTCCGGAGCGCAAGAAGCCGGCGGAAATATTTAATTTTTACCTTAAACTTTCATTTTGATGGTTCGGGCGATTACGAGGGGAAGGAATTCAGTTTTCCATTCAGGCTCACACGTATATGGCGGTGGAAAAAAAAAAAAACAAACCCACCAGCGTTTGCTTTGAATTTATTAAATAAATGGTGACGCAAACGATGCGGTTTCGGTTGCTCCGGTCCCGGAGCCGTCGGGGATTGGAGCCGGGGGCGGGGGGGCAGAAAAGGGTTGGTTGGACTTTTATTTTTCCACAAAATCAAGAGGTTTAGAAACACTCAAGATGCTGCATCACGTCCCGGCCGGGTCGCAGGGCACCGGGGGCGACGCCGGGCTCCACCGGCTGCTGCACCGGGGCCTTCGAGCCCTAAAATTGTAAAAAAAATAAGAAATAAACCCATGCGGAGGGTCGGGGAGGGGATAATGAAGGGGACGGAGCGAAGGCCGAGCGCCCCAGGGCGGTTCTGGGGGGAAAGTGGGGAGAATTGGGGGGTTTTGGGTAGTTTTTTCCCCATGGCGGGGGCGTCCCTGGGGTCAGGGGGAGGCTCCATACTGGGCTGGGGGCCCTCATACTGGTGGGAGTGGGTTCTATACTGGGAAAGGGGGTCTCATACTGGTGTGGGAAAGATCCATACTGGGATGGAGGCCCTCAAACTGGTGTGGGAAAGCTCCTTATTGGGACTGGGATCCTCATACTGGTGTGGGAAAGATCCATACTGGGCCGGGGGCCCTCATACTGGTGTGAGAAAGCTCCATACTGGGAGGGGGCCCTAATACTGGTGTGGGAAAGCTCCATATTGGGATGGGGGCCCTAATACTGGTGTGGGAAAGCTCCATATTGGGATGGGGGCTCTCATACTGGTGTGGGAAAGCTCCATACTGGGAGGGGGCCCTAATACTGGTGTGGGAAAGCTCCATATTGGGATGGGGGCTCTCATACTGGTGTGGGAAAGCTCCAATACTGCGACCGGGGCCCTCATACTGGTGTGAGTGTGTTCCATACTGGGAAAGGTGATCCCATGCTGGTGTGGAAAAGCTCCATACTGGTCTGGGGGCCCTCATACTGTTTGGGAAAGCTCCATACTGGGATGGGGGCCCTCATACTGGTATGGAAAAGCTCCATACTGGGATGGGGGCCCTCATACTGGTGTGAGTGCGTTCCATACTGGGAAAGGTGGTCCCACACCGGTATGGAGAAGCTCCATACTGGTCTGGGGGCCCTTGTACTGGTTTGGGAAAGCTCCATACTGGGATGGAGGCCCTCAAACTGGTGTAGGAATGCTCCCTACTGGGACTGGGATCCTCATACTGGTGTGGGAAAGCTCCATACTGGGATGGGGGCCCTCACACTGGTGGCGGGGGGTCCATACTGGGTCAGATGCCCCCACACTGGTGTTGGGGAAAGCTCCATACTGGGACAGGGGCCCTCATACTGGTAGGGGAAGGTTCCATACTGGGTCTGGAGCCTCCATACTGGTGCGTGTGTGGGACCACACTGGGACGTAGGCCCTCATACTGGTGTGTGAAGGTCACATAGTGGTGTAGGGGGGGCTATACTGGGTCGGGAGCCCCCATACTCGTCGGGGGAAGGTTCCATACTGGGAAAGGGGGCCCTCATACTGGTGTGGGGGGGGTCCATACTGTGTCAGGAGCCTCCATACTGGTGTGGGGGTGGTTCATACTGGGACAGAGGCCCCCATACTGGTGTGTGAAGATCCCATACTGGGTCGGGAGCCCCCATACTGGTGGTGGGGTGTTCGTACTGTGTCAGGTGCCCCCATACTGGTGTGGGGGGGTCCCATATTGGGTCGGGACCCCCCGTACTGGTGTGGGGGGGTGGTCCATACTGGGTCGGAGGCACTCATACTGGTGTGTGAAGGTTGCATAATGGGACAAGGGGCCCCCATACTGGTGTGGGGGTGGTCCATACTGGGTCGGGAGCCCCCATACTGGTGTGTGAAGGTCCCATACTGGGTCGGGAGCCTCCATACTGGTGCGGGAAAGTTCCATAATGGGACAAGGGCCCCCCATACTGGTGTGGGAGGGTCCCATACTGGGTCGGGAGCCCCAATACTGGTGGTGGGGTGTTCGTACTGTGTCAGGTGCCCCCATACTGGTGTGGGAGGGTCCCATACTGGGTCGGGAGCCCCCATACTGGTGGGGGAAGGTTCCAAAATGGGTCAGAATCCCCCACACTGGTGCCGGTCGGTCCGTACTGGTCCCCCAGACCCTCCCATTGGTTCCCCCCCCCCGCGCACGCGCGCCCCGCCCCCGCGCTTTGCGCACGCGCGGGAAGGGAGGGGCGCTCCCCGCAGTGCGCGTGCGCGCGGGGACACGCCCGCCCCCGCCTCGCCCCGCCCCCGCCTCGCCCCGCCCCCGCCCCGCCCTCCGGGACCCCCTGCGAGGCGGCGGCGCATGCGCAGCTCCGACCCCACCCCTGAGCCGCACCCAAAGGGCGGGGCCGCGTGCGGCGCCCCGCTGGGATGCGGCGCGTGCGCGCTGAGGGTGGGCGAGCCCGGGCGGGGCCCCCAAAGCCCCGCCCACTCCTCCCCCGCCTGGCGAGTGACGCACTGGGCGGGGCGTCAGCGAGGGGGCGGGGTTACGCAGAGCTCGCCCCTGCGTGCCGCCCTGCGCGCTGCGCGCGTGCGCGGGGCGGGGCCAGGGCTGGGCCCCGCCCAGCGCCGCCAGGCGGCGTTGTCATAGCGACGGCGGCTGCGCGGGAGGAGGCGAGTCCGCGGCGGCGGGTCTGAGGGGATGCGCTGGGCCGGGGGCGGGCTTTGGGGGTGTCCCCTGGTTGGGGAGGGGTTTATGAGGGGGTGTGCCTCGTGGGGACAGCTGCCTGTGGGGAACGTTCCCTTTATGGGTGGTTCTGAGGGTCTTTAGGGGGTGGAGTGGGGTGTGTTTGGGGGGGCAGGTAGGCCCCTGAGGGGTTGTCTCTTTTTTGGGGGGTGGTGGGGTGTTTAAAGGTGTATGGCTGGCTGTGGAGGAGGGGTATATCTCCCCTTTAGGGGTTTTGTGGGTTGTAGGTCTGTCTCTGTGGAGGTTGTTGGGTTCTTGGGGGGGTGTCTCTGTTTTGAGGGGCTGTGTGGAAATGAGCCTCCCTGGGGGGGGCCTCTCCTTGTAGGGTGCCAGGGAAGTAGTCCCTGGGGGGGGCGGGGAGCGGGGGGAAGGGCTGCTGTGGTGGCTGTCGAGCCCCCCGGGGGGGTGTCTCTGTTTGAGGATGTTTCTCTGGGGGTGTTGGGAATGGGTCTCCAGGGGGCGGGTTGTTCCTTATCATTTGGGGTTTCCTTGTTGGCCAGAAGCAGGTGGAAATCCCATTTAATGATCAGGGCTGCTCTTGCTGCCCCTCTCATAGGTTATCCAGCTTTTCTACAGCAGCTGCAATGGGTTCTGTGCTTTCCCTCTCTGCTAATGACGCCGCCTCCAGGCAGAGGAAGAAGGCTGAGGATGACGATGATGACTTACTCGATAGCCGAGACCGTGTAGAAGACATTGCCAAGTTTCCATATGTTGAATTCACAGGTCAGGACAGCATCACCTGTCCCACTTGCCAAGGCACTGGCTGCATTCCCACAGGTGACTGCTCCTCTCGGGTGTAAATACAGAAAGAAAACATTGATTATCTCTGTAAGTGACCTTGCAAATGTATAGAATTCGTTAACGTGTTCCTTTTGCTTTCCAGAGCAGGTAAATGAGTTGGTGGCTCTGATACCCTACAGCGACCAACGGCTTCGTCCACAGAGAACGTACGTGTGTAGTAAGAGAGTAATTGTATTTTGTGAAGAGCAAACAGGGCTCTCTTGTCGCTTGCTGCCACAAGTAACCGCTTCAGCCGGTCTGCAGCCTCCCCTTCATCTAGCGGTTTGTTTTCATCCGAGTATGCCAACAAATACATTGAGAGTGTAACTTTTAAATACTTCCTGTGAAATCCCACTGTGGGGTGAACCTCGAAACAATGATCCTACTCACACGCTTCATCCCCGCACCCTTTACTGAAGCTTTTAGAAAGAAACTGCTTTACCAACAGCAAAAACACCAGATTGTGAAAAACATTATGGGGGGCAAAAAAGATTCTTTGGTTACTCATTACCAAAAAACACACTTCTTAAAGGGCGAGGGTTTTGAGCAACTTCACATATCGAAACTGTTAGAACGGCACTTCTGTGTCCATTCCAGGGAAGAACAAACACGAGTTGTTTGCTGACTAGGTTGGGTTTTGGATACGAGGTCTCTTGGGGCCGCAGATGCTGCGTTAGGGCGAAGGAGGTGACCCCTTCCCTGCTTCTTCCAGGAAACTGTACGTCCTGCTGTCGGTGCTGCTCTGCCTGCTGGTGTCGGGGCTGGTGGTTTTCTTCCTCTTCCCCCACTCCGTCCTGGTGGACGATGACGGTATTAAAGTGGTTCGGGTTTGGTTCGACAAGAAGAACTCCGTTGTCATTCTTGCCATCACGGTAAAATTTTTTGTGCCTCCGTGTTCCTGAGGGAGTAAATTCTGTGCTGAGCTGCCAGGAAGGTCGCTGCTACTCCTGTCTCCTCCCTCTCTCCATCCAGGCCACCCTACGGATCAAGAACTCCAACTTCTACTCGGTGACAGTGACCAGCCTGACCAGTCAGGTGCAGTACATGAACACTGTGGTGGGGACCCAGCAGATCACCAACGTCTCCAGCATCCAGCCGCTGAGTGACAAACTGGTATTTGTCTTTCATTGCACTTAGGATATAAGCCTCACCGAATCTGGTATGAAACCTGTGTGCGATGGCAAGTTAACTTGATGATGATCTACCTATACCTTAAAGCTTTGCTTGGCAAAATGGCTAGAGTAGCCTGTGCTGTACGCGCAGCAGCTGAAAGGCAACAGAAGGTGGGAAGGGCTCCGAAAGGAGTGCATTTATGCTGCATGCGAATGTATTTTTCTTTTATCTTTTCCAGGTGAATTTCACTGTGAAGGCGGAGCTGGGTGGGCCTTTCTCCTACATGTAGTAAGGATTTACTGTTCTTTGTATATAGCTGGGGAAAGGGCAGGTTTAAGCTGCTTTAATTAGAATTTGCTCTGGAAATGACTTGTGTTCTGCTAACTTCCTGGAAAGTAACCCTTTGCTAGAAATGACTTGAAAGGCCACTTTGTCGGGATGTCGTGACGTGGTTTTTGGACCGGGTCCCGAGTTGAGTTAGCACCAGAGGGAAAATATCATCAGAAGATACCAAGAAACACAAGTGTCTCTGCATCCCTAAGCCCGTGCTGACCTATTTCTTTGTTTTGGTCTCTTCCAGTTTGTTTTGCACGTTTCCCAAGGTGAAGGTCCATAACATCGTCATCTTCATGAGGTAGGTGGTTCTCTGCTCGCCTCCTGACTCAAAAGGGAATCGCTGCCGCAGCAGATCTAGGGTACGCGAAGAAAGTCCCGCTTGGCAAGCACCCCAGCCTGCTTCACTCTGTCAGCTTTTAATCCCAGCCGGTTGACACAGTGGGGTGAAATGTAAGAGGGAGAGGAGAAGACACCAGACTGCTCCAGGCTGAGCTTTCCTGTTGGGGAGGGGGGAAGCTTGGCACATCCCTGCCTGCTGCAGTCAGCGATCCTGAGCAACACCCTGAGAGGTTCTGCAGCTTTCGAGGGGGAGGAGGAGTTGGGTGATGAGTGTTAAACCTGCTGGGTTTTTTATTTTGGTAGAAGGCTTGCTGTCGCTGGTCCTGTCCCCCCTAAACTGCTCTCCCCCCCCCGCCCTTCCCAGGACATCGGTGAAGCTCTCGTACATCGGCCACATGACGCAGAGCACTTTGGAGACGTACCACTACGTGGATTGCAGTTCCAACTCCACGGCTGCCCAGGACCCGCTGCCTCTGCTGTCCCCCAAAGCCCAGAGCGAGCCCTGAGGGCGCAGCCGACCCTTTCGGTTGCGCAGATGGATTCCTAGAAGGGACCGGGAACTTTCCAATGGAAGCGGAGGGAGCACGAGTGACTTTGGTGGGAGATATTTGGAAGCTTCTGGGTCCCTTTCGTGCTCTTCCATGTGCAGCTGGGCTGCGCTGCTGTCCACAAAACATGCTGGGGGTGTTGTTCATGGGCGAGCACCCCGGTCCCCTCCCAAGTCGGAGTCCTGCTGCATCCCCCTTCCTCTTCACTTCCAAAGAACGAGTTTTTTGGTAGGGAAACCGGACTCTCGAGCTTTGAGGTCAGAAGATCCCAAAGATTTAAAGTTGACTTTTGCAGCTGTTTTGAAGCTTAGCACCGTGTCGGGTCCTTTCAGGGTAAACTAATTAGTTCCGTGCAATTAATTGATTCCACTTTTTTGCTCAGTGGCGGCGCGTCACTGGCTTGTTTCAAAGCAGGGCTTGATTAAAAAGGGATAATTCTTTTAAGGGACGCACAGATAAGGCTTCCACCTCTGAAACCTGCGCTAGAAGGAGGCAAAGGGAATCGAAACCTTCGAAACACGCTTCCTCTGCTGAGCAGATTCTGTTTGTTGGCAGCTGAGGCCACCTACAGCAAACGATACCACAACGCCGCAGCCTTCACGAAGACGGCGCTGCTGGGGACACGCGAAGGCTCTGTGCAAACTGGACCTTCCTCTTCCTCCGCATGCGGCTCCCAACCTTCCTCTCTTCCAGCTGCGGGGGTCTCTGGGGTGTGAAACCGGGGACCTCGTAGCTCGGTGTTGCTTCGTACTTGCGCCCGCTGCAAATGCGTGGATTTAAACAGGTTTTTTTGTGGGAGTTTGGTGTTTCGAAGGCTTCCCTCCCAGGAGCCGCCCGTTCCCGACGGACGGTATCAGCTGCGTTCTTTAAAGCAAATAAATGTGAAAGCTCAGCCAGCCCACCCGCCGCAGTTCTTGCTGCGGACTTGTGCTTTTTGCAGCTTGGAGGATTTCATTTGTAGGTTTTTTTTTTCTTTTTTCTGGAACTTGATCGCTCCAGCTGCCCTCCTTTCCTCCCTGCCCTGGCTGCCTGGCGTGTGAGAGTGTGTGTGTGTGTGGAAACAAAGCACAGGTAAAGGCTGCAGGGGAAAAAACAAATCGGGGGGGGTGGGTTTCAATGAAGGATAAGCTATTTTGTGCGAGTGTGAAATAAAAATGCACCTTGCTTTTTTTTTTTTTAATTTTATTTTTTTAAGAGGCGGCACTTCCGCTTAGCGGGGGCTTCTAGAACTGAGTTCTACTTATTAAAGGCGAGTTGTGCGGCACTGTGGCCTGCCCTTTGTTTGAAGAAAAGCTCCTGTAGAAATCAAACTTCGTGCTGGAGTTAGCGCTCTGCGTTGTGAGGGGGGGTCCGTGTTGTACCTGAGCTCTCGCTGATGATTTTTGGGGAATGGGGGCCAAAAACCTCAGCTGGGGAGCAGCGAAGCACCTCCCAGCGTGACCTCTGGGACCAGTCACCGGAGTGACCCTGCATCGGCGGCTGTCACCCCGCGCAGTCCCTGGTCATCTCCATCACGAGCTTCTCAACTGCTTTCGTAAGCCCCGCTCCGATTTTGGATGAGTTGAACTTTCTTTTTTTTTTAAGGAAGGCGAGGAAGTCACGAGCTTTGCTCTTTATCCGTCTCGTTTCCTGGCGCTGGTTTCCCCTTGCGGGGTGACCCTGCTCCCCGACATTGCCTTTCCCACCCATGTCTCCGGCTCCTCAGGACCAGATCCTACGAGCGGGGTTGATTTTTTTTTTTTTTTTTTTTTTTAATTTTGGGGCGTGGGGGAAGCTCATCGAGTGGCTGAACAGAGCGTTTTACCCCAAATGAGTTGTGCGGCAGCGGTGAGCTGGAGCTCTAATAAGGAGGGGGCGCCCTGCGGGTCATGTGGCAAAGCACTTGGCCTTTTAAAGGGTGTTTTATTTTGAAAATCCTTCCTAATCCTCCAATCCTTTCTAATGAATTTCTTCTGCCAATGTTGTGGGGTTTTGTTGTGTGTTTTTTTTTTTTTTTTTTTAAAGATCCCAGCCCGGGCTGCCTCAGGTGCTTCAGCAGGAGCCGCCGCTGCTGCGTCGCCAGCTGTGAGTGCTTAAAATCCAGACGAGGTCCCCAAAGTAGCTTTTTTTTTTTTTTTTAAAGGTTGGTTTTTCTTTTTAATCCTTTCAAGTCGTAATTTCCCTTAATGAAAAGCTGCAGTGCCCGTGCTAGTAGGGGATGCGAAAAAGCTGAGGTTTTAACCAAAACGCTGTCGCGAAACTCATGAACTTCCCCGTCGACAGCTGCCTGGGGCGTCCTGCACGTAAAGCTCAGGCCTGTTGGTGACTCCTGGGGGGGGGGGGGTCGGGGGGCCACTTTGCTTTAAGATAGTTTAAAAAAAAAAAAATAATAATCAACTACTGAGGCTTTTCCTCTAATTAGCCAGCCTGTTTATGAGAAGAATATGTAAGTGTTTTCTGAAGCCGGAAAGGCACAGCCGCTTCGCGAGACACCGGCGTGCGCACGCGATGGCTGCAAACCCTCCCGCCTTCGGTATTGCAAGATGTAGCCTGAAATTGTACGTTTTCAACGTGTATTTTTACATAAATACCGCGGGGAGAAGGGTTAGAGGGTACCCACGCCCCGTCCCGGGCCCGGCCGTGGCCATACTGACTTGCCCGAGGATTGGTCCCAGCGTCCCCCTCCCCACTGGTTTTACTGGTTTCCTTTAACTGGTGACCCAAGCGCTTGCTTCCAGTCGCCCCCGTTCTATTTAGGGGTGCGATGGGAAAAGAAACCTCGTGCCGTGGTGTTGGCTCCTGGTGTTTCAAAATTTTTTTTTTCGCTTAAAATGCTTTTCCCCTCCCTCCCCCCCCCCCTTTTTTTTTTTTTTTTTTTTTTTGATTTTTGGGGGATTTACTTACTTACTGCAGGGGGGCTGGACTAGATGACCTTTAAAGGCCCCTTCCGACCCAACAGATTCGATGATTTATCTGTTTCGGTGGGTGTTTCCCTCCCCCCCCCCCCCCCCCCCCCGCACTTCGTGCGAGGTAGCCTCAACCTGGAAAAGTCGGAAGTTTGACCCAAAATCTTCCTCTATGGCTGAGAAAGGGGGGGAGAAAGGAGCCGGAGCACAAACGAACGCCGAGAAGAACGAAGCCCACATCGACTTGTACTTTCCACCAAAAGTTTTTTTTTGTTTTTTTGTTTTTTTTTTTTATATCAACTGATGTTAAAAAATACAGACTTGTTTTACAAGAATAGCACCATTATTTTGGGGTTTTTTGTGGTTTTTTTGTTCGGTTGGTTTTTTTTTTTTTTTTTTGTACCGTGTTATATATTAGCACTCCTGCTCGTGATACACAGGGGGAGGGACGGGGTGGGGGGGGGGCGGGAGGGGATTCGTGATACCTGGATTTGCGAGATCCCTTTTGCGGGGAAGGGCCATCGTACCTGCCAGTTAAATTCCCACCTCCACCCGACCTAAAAAATAGGTCTTACAGGAAGAGAATAAATAAATAAGACCGTGGTTTGGGTTGGTTGGTTAGTTGGGTTTTTTTCTTTTTTTTTGTTTTTTTTTGGTTTTTTTTTCTTTTTTTTTTTTTTTTTTATAGAATTTCGCAGCCTGCCCCAGACGGCGTTGGAAAGCGACGGTGGTCCCCGAGGGATGGCCGTGAATCGAGGGGGCGGGGGGGGGTGTCGGTCGGTCGTTGCAGCCATTCAGTGCAGAAGTCGTAGGAGCCGTCGGAAAGTTCTCAGGTGGGTTTTTGGGGTGGTTTTGTTTAGTTTTTCTTTCATGGTATGGGGCTGGATTTTTTTAAAAAAAAAAAAAAAAAAAAAAAAAAAAAACGAAAAACAAAAAACCAAAAAAAAAAACCCCAACAAACAACAACAACAAACAAACAAACACACAAATAAAACAATTCTTTTTTACAAGAAGCAGACTGGGCCAATATCCACGCCAAACTCCTGATCGGCTCCACCAATGTCCATAGGTGCAATATCTACAATGGGCAGGCGCGAGGTCTTCTGCGACCGGTACTCAATGACTGTCTTGCCCCATTTGCCAGTGTGTTTCTGGGGAGAAAAACCAAGGAGGAAGGATGTTCTTAGACGCTCTTCAACCCTCCGAACCAACAGCGACCTCACGGGTTGAACCCCGACTCATCGGCTACCTCTTTCTCTCGCGGGCGCCCGTGGACTTACCGTGCAACCGTCCTCCAAGACGCTGTATGTGAACCTGCTGTTGCCCTCGGCTCTGATCTCCACGTCGTTGGATCCCTGGATGAGGATGGCTTTCTTCAGGTTGCCCGTCTCCTCGTCCATGTAGGCGATGCTGTTCTTGCAGTGGTAAGTGACGTTCTGGGAGCCTTCGGTGGACAAGAGGCGGAGGAAGGTCATCTGGATGTTGGCGGTGTTGGGAGCCAGGTCTTCATCGCCGTAGCTAAACTGGAGGGAGGAGGTGAGATATTAAAGTCTGGGAGCGTCACAACAACCCTATTTTCCGCCACTTCTTGAGGGGGCTTCCATGCTTTTATCTTCCTAGATGGCTGCAAAAATCACAGCCCGACTGACCCAACTCTAAGCTTTCAATATAGTCCTCTAAAACAGCTGCTCCCTCATAGAACATCCACCAACACGACCCCAAGGAAGGACGTCCCAACCCTCCACCCAGACACCCAACACCTTCCCCTGTTCGACCTCCCTTCCCGCTCCCGATACGCAGCACCGGCCCGGGGGGAGACGCTTACGTGGAAACCGCCGTTAATGGTCTCTGCGAACCAGACGTGCTTCTTGTCTTTGGTCTTGCTGGTCCACCAGTTCTTCTTGGGGATGCTGCTGGGGTTGGGGTAGACGCAGGTTTCGCCTGTCTCCATGTTGCAGAAAACTTTGATGGCGTCCAAGGTGCAGCCCTGGTTCGGGTCAATCCAGTAGTCTCCTGCGATGGGGAGGACAAACGGTGTGTGAAGAGGAGGTTTTGGTGCTCAGAGCAAAGAGCATCGTGGAGCTGCTTGTCTTCTTGAGGCTGGGGGAGAGGGACAGGAGGGGAGGAGGCGGAGATGGAGGCTCTTACCGCTCTTCCACTCGGGATGGCAAAGCTTGATGTCGCGGCAGGTCCTGGCCGGGTTCTTCTTGGAGCCCTCGGGGCTGCGGATGCTCTCAATCTGGTTGTTGAGGGACTTGAGCGTGGCGTCCACCTCGACGTCGTGCTGCCGCAGGCTGCCGGCGGCCTCGTCCGCCCGCATGTAGCGGATGGGGTCGGGGCCCTTCTCCGGCTGACCCAGACCAGCGAAAGCCGACATATCGATGCCAGTGCCAGGGGGGCCGGGAGGACCGGGGGGACCTGGGTTTCCGGGAGGACCCTATGGGAGGAAAAAGATGCAATCCTGATGGGCTGCTCTTCGAGCTGGACCTCCCCACACCCCCCCCTTTCCCTGCCCACCGATGGCATTTTTAACTCACCGCAGGACCTGGTTCCCCGCTTCGTCCGCGGGGGCCGGGGGGACCGATGGGGCCGGGCATGCCGTTGGAGCCGTCTTTGCCAGAGGGGCCGACGGGGCCGGGGGGACCCTAGGAGAGAGCCCAAAATGGGGGGGGGGGGTGTCAGGTCGTTGCAAGACCCCAGGGCCGAGAAGGTGCTGGGGAGCTGTTAGCTCCTGCCCCCGTGGAGGGGGGGCTCAAGGACAGAGGTGCCTCCTTCTCCTCTGCTGTCCCCAAATGCCACGGGCAGGACTTACCCTGGGACCGGAGGGACCGGCGGGACCAGCAGCACCTTGGTCTCCGGAGGGACCCTGAGGAGGAAGCGTGAGGGTGGATGGTCAGAGCTCCACGTCCGGCACCACGGGGGGGGCTGAGCCTTTGCGCGGGGCTTGGGGCTCCGCGGCCGCAGCCCCCCTGAAGGAGCCACATCCAGCTCCGCCGCGAGACGTGGCGGGGCTGAGCGCTGAGGTCCCAAAAACAACACTTACGGGTGGGCCGGGAAGACCCTGCAGCCCGGTGAAGCCGCGGTGGCCCTTCAGCCCTCTCTCTCCAGCCTCTCCCGTCTCACCCTTGTCACCGCGTGGCCCTTGGGGACCCTGGAAGGGGAGAAGGGGACGTGTCAGGCTGAAGGTGGCAGACCCCCCCCTTACCCAACGCGCCCCAGGACCCTGTGCATCGCACAGGAGACGTCCCCAAGGGACCCGGCGTCACTCACCGGCATGCCTCGAGCGCCAGCGGGACCCGAGGGACCCATGGGACCTTGTGCACCCTACGGAGAGAAAAGAGGGAAGTGGAAAAGGGGGCAGGAGCGCGGGACGCTGGGGGGTGCCCTGTACCTTCGGGGGTGTCCCAGCCACCCCAGAGCTGCCCTGCTGCCAGCACCGGGAATGGGCAGCTGCCGGCACCCAGCGGCATCTTTAAATACTCATCAGCGCCAAGTAACGATCCTTAGAAATAAATACCCTGGTGGATTCTCCCCGGTGCCGCCTCCCGGCTCCCCGCGCAGTGCTTGTGCGGAGGCAGAGCCCCAGCTGGGCTCCTGGTGCTCAGGAATCCTTGGGAAGACGCTCGGAGACGCTAACGGCACTCAGGGCACCTCTCAATTAGTGACAGCCGCTAACGGCACCCGCCTGGCTCTCCCCATTACTCCGAACAGCTAATTGCTCCCGGGGGGGCACTGCTAATTCTTCATTTATCTGCGCTCGGGGTGGTTTCCGTCTCCTCAAACCCAACGAGGCGTTTCCCTTGCTGCCACTCACCGTCTCGCCTCTGTCTCCTTGTTTGCCAGTGGGACCCACGGGGCCGGGAGCGCCGGGGGCACCGGGAGCGCCGGGGGCACCCACGGGGCCGGTCTCGCCACGATCACCCTGTGCCGAGACAAAGGGACGGTCAGAGCCACGGGGTTTTCGGCCGGGATGAGGGGGGATGCGGACAGCGTGCGCCGGGGGAAGCTCACCTTGACGCCGGCTGCGCCGTCTCTGCCGGGGGGGCCATCAGAGCCGGGGTTCCCCTGGGAGAAGAGGAGGAGAAATTAAGTTTTGACCCTGGGATGGGGCAGGACGGGCACAAACTCCCCTCTCAAGGCAAAAAGCACCGGCGAAAAGGTGCCAGGAGCTGAGTTATGGCGCAGGGTCAGCGATGCCCCAGAGCCGCCGTTGGGATTCCAGGGGGATGATCCCCATCCCAGCACCGACGGAGGCACCGTCCGCCTTCGCCCCCTCCCCGCGTGCCGGGTGCTGCCCACCTCTCGCCCAGGTTCGCCGGCGGGACCCGTCAGACCAGGGGGTCCCACGGGGCCGGGGGGGCCTCGGTCGCCTGCAGAGCCGGGTGCTCCTTGTTTCCCAGGTTCGCCCTAATGAAGGAGGGGGGGGAAAATAAAGCCATGAGACAACACGTGTGAGCAGGAGAGATCCCGGCGCAGCCCTTCACCCTGCAACCGCCACCTTTCAAGGCTCCCTCCGCCCAAATACGCGCCGGTTACTGCCCTGCCCGATGCCACCGGCAGCTCCTGGTTGGAAAATTGGGGTCCCTGGGGTGCTCCAGCTGCACCCGAGGGGGCTGGTGGCCGGGTAACCGGCTCATTGCAGCCCCGGGGGGGGCTTCAGCAGCCGCTGAGCTGCCGCACAGACTTCAAAGCACCCCAAATTCACGGCGCTGAGGTCGGGAAAGCCAAGCTTGGCCGCTCCGACAGCTATCGGGGCTGGGGGGGGGGATGCCGCCGCCGCCGGACAGAGGGGGGTGACAGCTCACCGATGGCCCCGGCAGCCCGGGGAAGCCTCTCTCGCCACGCTGGCCGGGAAGACCGACGATGCCGCGCTGTCCTGCCAAACCTTGGGGACCGGGGGGACCGTCGGGACCCTGCAGGGAGGCAGAGATAGGGGGGGATCAGACCCGGTGGGGCGGTGGCGCAGCACCGAGCGAGCGTGGAGGGAGGTATCTTCCCCTCCCGCCCCCACCCCCCCCCAAAAAACGTACCGCGGGGCCATCCTCGCCCGGTTCGCCTTTCTCGCCAGGGGGACCGGCAGGGCCTTGGAGACCGGGGTCACCGGCACGGCCCGGGGGACCGGCATCACCACGAGCACCCTTGGGACCATCTTTGCCAGCAGAGCCGGGGGGGCCGGGGGGACCTGGGTTACCCTGTGGGGGGGAGAAGGCGGGATTAGTACAAACGGGCGGCTTTTCCACCTTCAGCGCCCGCATCCTGGCACCTCTGCGGCTCTGGGTCGGCTCCTGGGGATGAAGACCCTCAGAAAAACCCCTTTTTATGGGCTGATGAGCTGCCGGGGGCGGGGTGGGGGCTGTTTAGCCCGGGGACCCTCCATGGCTTGGCCCCTGGCGTGGAGCGAGCAGCGTCTCCCGAGCCCCCGAACCTGGGGGATCAGCGATCCCGGCTGCCCCTGAGCGATCCTGGCTGCTCCCAAGTGATCCCAGTGGCCCCCCCCCCGCCCCCCCAGCAATCACAGTGTCCCCCAAGTGATCCCGCCTGCCCTCAAACGATTCCGGCTGCTCCCAAGTGATCCTGGTTGCCCCTGAGTCATCCCAGCTGCTCCCGAGGGATCCCAGTTCCCCAAAGTGATCCTGGCTGCTCCCAAGCCATCTTGGCTGCCCCCAAGAGATCCCGGTTGCCCCCAAGAGATCCCGGTCACCCCCAAGCGATCCCGGTTGCCCCCCGACTCACGTTAGGGCCGGGTGGTCCCACGCGGCCGGCAGCGCCGGGGAATCCGGTGGCTCCCTGGGGAAGGAGAGGAGAAGGGGGGTTCCGATGCTGCACCGCGCTCCCCCCAGCCACCCCCCACCCCGCCACAGCCCGCCCCCCCCATACTCACGGGGGGACCCTGAGCACCCCGAGCTCCTTTGGGACCAGTTACACCAGTTGGACCCTGGGCAGAGGAGGAAAAGGGGTTAGAAATGCGCCTGCCAGGCGATGCCCCAAATTTCCCAGGGACGTGGGGAATCGCCCCCCATTTCGGGCTGGACCCACCTGTGGCCCAGGTGCTCCGGAGGGACCTTGGGGACCAGGAGCACCGGCGTCACCCTTCTGCCCGGGCTCTCCTTGCTCGCCTTTGGCACCGGGTTGCCCGTCGGCACCCTGCGGGGAAGCGGCCGCCGTGAGCGGGTTGAGCCGACGCCGGACCCGTGCCGGGGGGGACGGGGCCAAATACTCACCGGGGGGCCGGCAAATCCGGCGGGACCGGGGGCACCAGGCTCACCACGCTCACCCTGCGAGGGAGAGATGGGGGTTAAATGGGGGGAGATGGGGGGAGCGAGGCCAGCGGTGGCACTGCCAGCGCTTGGGGGGCTGTGGGGGGGCGGTGGCACTTACGGGGGCACCACGGGCACCAGCGGCGCCGGATGGACCAGGGGGGCCGGATTCACCCTGGAAAAGAAGGGATGGGGAGTTGGAGGGGGGTGGGCAGCATCTCCCTCCGTCGGGAACAGCCGAGGGGCTCCCGGGGCTCTCACCTTCTCGCCGTTGGGGCCAGCGGGGCCGGGGGGACCGATGGGACCTATCAGACCCTACGGAGGAGAGACGGATGAGGACAAGGCCACCGCGAGCATCCCTCGCCGGCCAACCCGGGCATCCCTTGCCAGCCACCCCACTCCCGCCGTGGCCCCATCCCACTTACGCGTGCGCCGTCCTTTCCGGGGGCTCCCTCGGGACCCTTCTCTCCGACGTCTCCCTGAGGGGCGAGAGGGAGGTGGTGTGAGCCGAGCTGAGACCTGACGCCGCTCGGGACACCTCCGGCACCCATCACTTACCCGGTCTCCCTTGGGACCAGCGATACCGGCTGCTCCTCTCTCGCCGGGCATTCCCTGCAGCCCTGGGGGACCCTGGGCGCCATTGGGGCCGGCTGGTCCGGTTGCACCCTAAAACAAAAGGGCAGTTATTGGGGTGCCAACCCCCCCCGCTCCAGCCTCACGGCTCCGCCGGTGGCACCGAGCCACCAAGCCCTGTCCCCCCCTTGTCACCCACCTTGGGTCCGTCAGTGCCCGGCGTGCCGGGGAGCCCGCGGGGACCTTGCAGCCCTTGTGCACCGGGAGAGCCACGTTCACCGGGGAAGCCACGTTCGCCCTGGGGTGCGGGGGGGGGGGGGGGGACACACGACACAGCGTTAGGGGGCCGCGGTGAAGGTCACAACGTCCTTGGGATGAACGTCCGAGGCGAGGGGACGCGCCGCGGCAGAGGCTGAGCCCCCCCAGCACTGGAGGAGCCCATGGCGGGGGGCCAGGCTCCACCAACCCCACCGAGCCCCCCCCAAAACTCCCAAAACAGGGAGAGGCGTCCTGTCCCCGCAGCCGGCGGCGGGGGAAACGGGTGACACTTACTCTGGGACCGACGAGACCGGGGGCACCGGCTTCTCCAGGAACACCCTGCGGCGGGGGGAAAACAGAGTGGGGGGTCAACCCCGGAGGCTGCCGAGGGTCCCGACCCCCCCTTTGCAGCCTGGGAGGAGGGAAAAACGGGGCCTCACCTGATCTCCGGGTTTGCCGCTCTCTCCGGGGGGACCTGGTGGCCCGGGCAGCCCCTGTGGGGGGGACAGCAGTGGCATTAGCACGGTGGCAGCGAGACCCCCAGGGACGGGGGCTCGGGGTCACCCACGAGCATCACCCCGACCCCAGCACCCCAAATCCCCCCCCCAATCCATGTGCTCACCTGGAAGCCGGAGGGACCGGGGGCTCCTTGCTCTCCTCTCTCGCCCGCGGGACCCTGTGGGACGGACGGTGGTGAGGGACCCCGAAACTGCCCGGGGTTCGGGCTTCACTCGCCCCAGGATTTTGGGGAATCACGGGGGGATCCCGACATCCCCGCACCCCAACACCACGAGGGCCGGGGAGCGCGGAGGCTCCATCCCCAGCAGACCCGGGGGTGGTTCTTTGCCCAAATCCAGACCCCCAACCGCCCCCCAGCTCCCATTTCCAGTGGGTTTTGGCCGCGGATGACCAAGGCTGGGACACTCACGGCGGGTCCTGGGGGGCCGGCAGCTCCCGTCTCGCCATCCTTGCCAGGGAGACCCTACGGAAGAGAAAAGCCAGTCGGTGCTGAGCCCCCGGCGCGATGCTGTGGACCCCTCTCCACCCTCCGTGCCTCAGTTTCCCCACCCGCTGATCCCTCGGGGGGCTGCGATGCTGGAGGAACCCCAAAATGTCGTTTTGGGGGGACAACGAGGGAGGGAAAAGAACTCACCCGCAGACCCGGGGCACCGGGGAGTCCTTTCTCACCGGCTTTTCCGGGCTCGCCCTAGAGAGAGGACAGAGGTGACGGTGACGGGCTCCGCGCCCGGGGCCGCAGCCCCGTTTTGGGTAGAAACCGGTCAATACTCACATTAGCACCTTTGGGACCGGGGAAACCCATCACGCCGGGCTGGCCGCGAGCACCCTGCGGGCCGGGGGGACCGGGGCGGCCGTCCTCGCCGGGAGCACCCTGGGGGGAGGGGGACATCAGCAGGGACCGCGCCGGACCCCGGTGTCCCCCCCACGCCATTTCCCCACGGAGCGTCACTTACGGTTGGGCCGACTTTGCCTTGAGGACCAGCATCTCCTGGGCGGCCGGTGAGACCCTGCGGCGGAGGGAAGGAATTGTCGGGGGGGGCTGCGGTGGCCAGCCCCCAGGGTGGGGGGACACGGGGGATGCTGTCCTGCCTGGCTCCCGGCCACCGCTCTGGGCCTGGGACACCCACAGGGGTCTGTTTTACCCCAGGAGCTGCCCCCAGACGCGTCTTCGCTCACCCCAAAGAGCAGCAACCCCGAAGCGCATCTTTGCTAATTCCAAATTCATCTTAACTAACCCCAAAGAGCATCTTAATTAGCACTGAAGAACACCTTAATTAGCACTGAAGAGCATCTTTGTTAACCCCCCAGAGCATCTTCGCTAACCCCCGAGAGCATCCGAACCCCCAAAGAGCATCTTCACCGCGAGGGGCATCTTTGCTCCCCCCAAATACATCTGTTAACCCCCAAGAACTTCTTAATTATCACCAAGCAGCAGCTTCGCAAACCCCAAGTTGCACCTTCTCTAACCCCAAATGCATCTTTGAGAACCCTGAAGAGCATCTTCGCGAGCAAAGAGCATCTTCGCTAACCCCAAAGAATGTCTTGATTAGCCCCTGAACCTGATTAGCCCCTGATTAGCAGCTGAACCCACCCCAAAGGGCACCTCAATGCCAAGGAGCCGCTGGGCTAACCCCAAAAGCACCTTATGCACCCCAAAAGTACTTTATGTGCACCCCAAAAGCACCTTATCCACCCCAAAAGCCCTTTAACCAGCTCCAAAAGCACCTTATTGACCCCAAAAGCACCTTAATCCACCCCAAGAGCACCTTATCGACACCCCAAAAGCACCTTATCCACCCCAAAAGTCCTTTAACCAGCTCCAAAAGCACCTCATTGACCCCAAAAGCCCCTTATCTACCCCAAAAGCCCTTTAACCGGCTCCAAAAGCACCTTATTGGCCCCAAAAGCACCTTAATCCACCCCAAAAGCACCTTATCGACACCCCAAAAGCACCTTCGCTGACCCCCAAGAGCCTCCTGGCTGACCCCAGCAGGTCCCCCCCCCAGCGTCACCACCGTCCCCACACGGTCCTGCCCTGCCAGCGCAGGGGGGAGCCCCCATCCAGGCTCCCCCCCCCCACCCCCCATCTCTGCGCCATGTTGGGGGTGCAGGATGTGACCCCCCCCCCGGCTCTTACCCTGGCTCCGGGCAGCCCGGGCTCTCCGGGACGCCCGGGGTCACCGGTGGCTCCCTTGGGACCCGCCAGGCCAGCGGGGCCACGCTCGCCCGGAGCACCCTGCGCGGGGGGAGAAGGGGTGAGTTTGGGGGTTCAGGGGGGGCAGGGGGGTCATCCCCATGGACACCCCCCCTCCGCCCCCGTCACGACCCCGAGGTCCCACCTTGGGTCCAGCCAGCCCGTCCTGCCCGGGGAAGCCGCGATTGCCGGGAGCACCCTATGGAGGAAGAGGAGGAGGAGTGAAGTCGGGGGGGGGGAGGAAGGTTTTGGGGGGCAGCACCTCGCTGCTGGGGGGGTGCGGTGGGGGGGGGCCACGCACCCTCTCTCCAGGTGGTCCCACGGGGCCGGCAGCACCCGGTTCACCGCGGGCTCCTCTCTTGCCTTCCTCGCCAGCCGGCCCGGGGGCACCTTGGGGTCCTGCGGGTCCCTGAGGAAGAGGAGGAAAAGGGGTCACGAGGAGCCTTCCTCCCTCCCCCACCCCCCACCCCCGACACCCCCCAATAAATGCGCCCCCCCGCCGCGTCCCAGGGGTGCGGGGCAGGAGCCCCTCGCCGTGCCACGTGTCCCGCTGGCGCCGGGGCTCGGCGGCCACCGCGGCGGGGATCCGGCCCCTCGTATTGAGGCTGGTTAATGAAGCGAGGGGGGAATGTCCCCGGCGGGGGGGGACACGAACACAGCGGCTATTGTTCCCCCGGGGGAGGGGGGGACGCTGCCCCTCGAGGGGCCTCGTTAGGGGAAGAGGTTCGTTAGACGCCGAGGAGACGCGGGGGCCCCGAGCGAGGGGCCGCGGGACGGACCCCCGGCCAGGCGGGGGGCGCGGGGGGCGCTGGCTGTGCCGTGTCCCGTCGTCCCCGTCCCCGTCCCTGTCCCCCCCCCTGCCAGGACTCACCGTCTCGCCCTTCGGTCCCTGCTCGCCTTTGAAGCCCGCGATGCCGGGTTCTCCCTGGGGACAGAGAGGACGGTGGGGGACAGGGCTACAGCGTCCCCACGGCTGGCCCCGGCCCCGGTCCCTTCTCCCGGACGTGGCCCCGACGTCCTGCTTGTCCCCATCCCCATCCCTGTCCCCATCCTGTCCCCATCCGTGTCCCCATCCTGTCCCCATCCCTGTCCCCATCCCGTCCCCATCCCTGTCCCCATCCCTATCCCATCCCCATCCTGTCCCCATCCCTGTCCCCATCCCGTCCCCATCCCGTCCCCATCCCTATCCCATCCCCATCCTGTCCCCAACCCAGCCTTGTCCCGACCTCCACTCCCATCAGCATCCCTGTACCCATCCCTGTCCCCATCCCTATCCCATCCCCACCCTGTCCTCATCCTTGTCCCCATCCCGTCCCCACCCCATCCCCATCCTGTCCCCAACCCAGCCTCGTCCTCACCTTCACTCCATCACCTTCCCATCCTTGTCCCCATCCTTGTCCCCTTTCCTATCCCCATTCTGTCCCCATCCTTATCATTGTCCCCATCCTGTCCCCATCCTTGTTCCCATCCCATCCCCATCCTATTCCCATCCCTGTCCCCATCCCGTCCCCATCCTGTCCCCATCCCTATCATTGTCACCATCCTGTCCCCATCCTTGTCCCCACCCCATCCTATTCCCATCCCTGTCCCCTTCCTGTTCCCAACCTGTCCCCATCCCTATCGTTGTCCCCATCCTGTCCCCCTCCTTGTTCCCATCCTGTCCCCATCCTATTCCCATCCCTCTCCCCATCCTGTCCCCATCCTATTCCCATCCCTGTCCCCATCATGTCCCCAACCTGTCCCCATCCCTATCGTTGTCCCCATCCTGTCCCCATCCCTGTCCCCATCCCATCCCCTCTCCTGTCCTCATCTTCATTCCCATCCCCCATTCCTGCTCCCGTCTTTGTCCCCACCCCATCCCTGTCCCCATCCCTGTCTCCTTCCCTTGCCCACCCTCATCCCTGTCCCCACCTTCCCGTCCCCATCTGTCCCCATCCCTTTTCCTCTCCCCAACTCCTGTCCTCATTCCTGACCCCACTCTCAACCCTGTCCTTGTCCCCATCCCTGTCCCCATCCCCATCTGCATCCCAGTCCTCTGACCTGTCCCTATTGTCCCATCCCCATCATCTCCGTCCCCATCCCCATCTCATCCCATCCCCGTTCCCATCCTCACCCCGTCCCTGTCCTTGTCCCAGTCCCCATCCCGTCCCTGTCCCCATTCATGCCCATGTCCCCATCCCCATCCCTGTCCCTGTCCCTGTCCCCATCCCATCTCCATCCAGTCCCCATCCCTCCCGTCCCCACTCTTGTCCCTTCCCCATTCTCACCCCATCCTGTCCCTGTCCCCATCCTCACCTCATCCCTGTCCCCATCCCTGTCCCCATCCCATCTCCATCCTGTCCCTGTCCCCATCCCTGTCCCCATCCTCACCTCATCCCTGTCCCCATCCCTGTCCCCATCCCATCCCGTCCCCATCCCATCTCCATCCTGTCCCTGTCCCCATCCCCGTCCCCACCCCATCCCGTCCCCATCCCCTTTGGGGACCAGACGCAGGTGACCTGGGAGTGACCCACGGGTGACTGGGGAGGGGACACCCCCGGCCCCGGGCGATGGGGGCGTGGCCCGTGGCAGAGTGGGCGGGGCGTGTCCCGGAGTGGGCGTGGTCTGTGGTATAGTGGGCGGGGCCACGTGTCGGTGGGCGGGGCCAGGGCCGCCGTCCCCGTCTCGGGGGGCTCCCGGGGGGGCTCTTACCGTCTGTCCCTTGGGTCCCAGCGGGCCGGTGGCACCCTGAGGTCCGGGGGGGGCCGCGGGGGCCGGGGAAGCCTGGAGCGCCGGCGATGCCCGGGGCGCCCTGCGGGAGCCGGACGCGTCCGGGGGGGGCACGGCACGGCCCGCGTCCCCCACTGTCCCCTCGTCCCCCTGTGTCCTCCCGCCCCCCCCCCAGCGTCCCCTGTGTCGCCGGATCTGCCAGCACCCTCGCGTCCCCCAGCACCTCGTGTCCCACACCGTCCTCGCAGCCCCAGCACCTCCCAGCATCCCCAGTGTCCCCCAGCGTCCCCAGTGTCCCCTCCGCGTCCCCGTGTCCCACATGCAGCCCACAACCCCCAGCACCCCCCAGTGTCCCCCAGCACCTCCAGTGTCCCCAGTGTCCCCTCCGCGTCCCCGTGTCCCACATGCAGTCCACAACACCCAGCGTCCCCATGTCCCCCAGCACCCCCAGTGTCCCCTCCGTGCCCCCATGTCCCCCAGCGTCCCCATGTCCCCCAGCATCCCCCAGTATCTCCCAGCACCCCACGCCCCCCCGCATCCCGCATCCTCCTACCCCCAGCATCCTCCCGCATCCCCGTGTCCCCGTGTGTCCCCACACCCCAGCCCAACCCTTGGCAGCCCCTCCCCACCCAGGGCCAGACCCCTCCCGAGTCCCGGCCCCCCCAGGGGCTCCGGACACCTTGTCCTCGTCCCCGTCCCCAGCCATACTCACCGCCGAGCCCTTTGCGCCGGGGATGCCGTCAGTCCCTGGGTTACCCTACGAGAAGACCCCCCCCGTGCCTCAGTTTCCCCGCCGCCAAGCAGAGGACGACCCCGTGCCCCCCCCACTCGCAGGATCAGCCCCGTTCCTGTGGCTCCCAGGCCAGGGGACATGTGGGGACAAGCCACTGCGTTGCGGGGGGGGGGGGGGTTACGGACACACACAGGGGGTGATGGCACTTACGGGGGCACCAGCGGGGCCAGGAGAGCCGGGGGTACCGGATTCACCGCGGGGGCCCTGGGCACCCTCGGGACCTCGTGCTCCGGTGGGACCAGCTTCACCCTGGGGGGAGAGAGATGGGGTGAGGGGGGGGGGGCAGGCAGCACCGTGCCTCAGTTTCCCCCGCTGGGACCAGTCCCTTCCCCCTTACCTTCGAGCCGGGGGCGCCGGGGAAGCCGGGGGCTCCTGCTGGGCCGACGGGTCCCCTGGGGGGTGAGAAGAGCGTCAGGGTCTGCCCAGGCTTTTGGGGGGGTCCCAGGGGACCCCGTTGTCCCCCACTGGGGTGACACGGGGTCCGGCAGCCCTTTACTTACAGGGGGTCCAGCCGGGCCGGGGAGACCGTCGTTGCCACGAGCACCCTGGGGGGAGACGGCAGCAGGAGTCACGGGGGGCACCGTGCGGGGACGGGGGACCCCCACCCGCCGGCGGCCCCCTGCCACCGGGGTGCCACCGGGGACCCGGGTGGCATCACACTCACCGCAGCACCGGAGGGGCCGGGACGTCCTCTCTCTCCGGGCAGCCCGCGGGGACCCTGGGGGGGGACACGGTGGTGGGTCGGGCTCTGCGCTGCCCGGCCTGGGGCTGGGGGGGGGGGGGATACAACACCCTCCCCCCACACACACCCCCCGTGCCTCAGTTTCCCCCTTCCCCAGCCCAAAGACTCACCATGGGGCCGGGGGGAGCCGTTCTCGCCAGGTGACCCCGATTCGCCCTGTGGGGACGGGCAGAGGCTGAGCCCGGAGTGGAGAATCCCGCAGCCCCGAGGCCACGGGGACGGTCACCCCCACAGCCCCGATGCCACGGGGATGGTCACCCCGCAGGCCCGAGGCCACAGGGACCGTCACCCCACGGCCACGGGGACGGTCCACCCCGCAGCCCCAGGGACGGTCACCCCGCAGCCCCGACACCATGAGGATGGTCACCCTGCAGCCCCAACACCATGGTGATGGTCACCCCACCAGCCCTGATGCCACAGGGATGGTCACCCCCGCCAGCCCCGAGGCCGTGGGGATGGTCACCTTGCTCACCCAATGCCACGGGGACGGTCACCCCCGCCAGCCCCGACGCCATAGGGGTGGGTCACTCTGCCACCCCCAACGCCGTGGGGACGGTCATCCCGCCAGCCCTGACACCACGGGGACGGTCATCCCGCCAGCCCCGAGGCCACGGGGACGGTCACCCAACACTGACCTTGGCTCCAGGAGCCCCTGCCTCTCCCTTGGCGCCGTCCAAGCCGGGGTAGCCCTGGGGACAGAGAGATGGGGGGGGTCACCCTCTGTGCCACCGGCTGATGGGGACACTGGGGGTGCTGGGGCGGGGGGGGGCGCACACACACACACACACACTTACCCGGTGGCCTTTCACTCCGGGGAGTCCGGGTGTCCCGGGGAAGCCACGAGCACCCTGTGAGCAGGCGGAGAGAAAAGCGGGTTGGGGACAAGGAGGGGACACGGAGGGGGGCTCCATCCCCAGGCGGGGGTCGGATCCAGCCCAGAGCTGCCTTACCTGGGGGGCCGGGGGGGCCGCGCTCGCCGGATTTGCCGGGTTTTCCTGTCTCACCCTGCGGGGAAATGAGATGGGGGGGGACAAAATCACCCTTTGGCCTCTGGTCGGGGCCACAGCTGCAACGAGCTGCCCGTTCTCAGCCGGGGTTTGACTCACATCGTCACCGGGTTTCCCAGGAGGTCCCGGCGGTCCCCGGGGACCCATCGGACCCTAAAGGGGGACAGAGAGACAGCGGGTGAGTGGCGGCTGGTGGGTGGCGTGTCCCCAAGAAGGGGGGTTTAGCGGGGGGGGGACGGGGAAGGGGGGGGACACTCACAGCAGCGCCGGGCTCGCCGGGCTCACCGGGGTTGCCTTGAAATCCTTGGGGTCCCCTGGGAAGGAGACGGTGGCATCAGCGGGGCGGCGGGTGACCACCCAGAGACCCCCGCGCCTGGCAGGGACCGGGGCGGGGGGGCGGGTACTTACGGGAGCACCTGAAGGTCCGGGGGGGCCGCGGGGTCCCATGGGGCCCTGGTGGGGGGGGAGGAGAGACAACAGTGTCATGGCAGGGGGGGGCAAGGTAAGGTGGCTGCCGCCCCCCCCCCATCACCCGCCAAATCAGGGGGAGTCCCCCCAAAAGGGGAGGGGTGGGCGACGCAGGGTCCCCCATGTCACAAGAGGGGACCCGCCGCCGCGTCCCCCTGGAGGGGAGGGGGGGTGGGGGGGGAGGGTGGGGGGTTGTGGGGGGGGTCCCGGTGTAGGGGGGGGGGGGTCTTACCATGGGTCCCTGCATGACGCCCAGCTGCGCGCCTCCAGCCTTCTCGTCGAAGCCACCCGCCATCTGAGCCGCGAAGTTCTGCGAGGGGCAGGGGGCTGAGCACGCCGGCCCGCCCCCAAAACCCCTCCTTTCCCCCCAAAAAACATCCCCCCACCCCCCACCCCACCCCCCACCCCCCCTCCGATACTCACCCCACCGAGGCCGGGGGGGGCCGGGAGGTCCGGGGGGACCGGGAGGGCCGGGATTTCCAGGGGTGCCGGGTTCTCCATCCCTGCCCCGGGGGCCGGGAGCACCCTGTGGGGGAAGGCGAAAAGCAGGGTGTCATCCATGCAGCGAGTGCGACAGTTCTCTGCAGCACCCCACCGCTGCCGGGGGGGGGTGGGGGGACGGTTTGCTGGGGGGGGGGGCGGTGTGTGCTCTCACCTTCTCCCCCTTCTCGCCGCGGTCCCCTCGTTGTCCCTGCTCGCCTGCGGGACCCTGCGAGAGGAAAGGGGTGGGGGGGGGTGGTTCAGCTCTCCCCGCCTCCCCCCCCCCCTCCGTCCCCGCCCCCCCCCCATATCCCCCCAACCCCCTCCCACAAATATTCCAGCAATTCGCCCGGAGAAACGCGTTCCCACCTGTGGTCCCGGAGGCCCTCGGGGTCCTACGACCTGTTGGGGGGGGGGAACGACACAAGGGTGGGATGAGACGGGCGCAGGTGGGGACCCCCCCCCCCCAACCCCGAATCATCCCCCCCAGTGGCAGGGCCCCCCCGTTTTGGGGGGTGTCACCCCCACCTGGGGCACTTACATCTTTAATGTCACCGGGTTCGCCCTTCTGTCCCTGCAAGGCAAAGGGTGGGGTGAGCCAAGGGGGGGACACAACACCCACAATCACCCCCCCCCCCCAATTCCACGCCCCTCAAGGTGACAAAACCCCCCAGGAGGGCAACAAACCGCCCCCCCCCCCCCCCCCCCGCGAGGTGACAAACCCCCCTGGGAGGTGACACCCCCCAAGCCACTTGCCCCACGCAGACGCCATCGGGTCCTGCCTTGACACCCCCCCCCCCCCACCCCGTTTTGGGGGCAAAACCCCAGGAAATTGGGACCGCGGGGGGGGGGGGGGACGGACACCAGCCTCACCTTGGGGCCAGGTTGCCCTGTTGGAAAAACAAAAATAAAGAGAAATTAGAGGGGGGGGGACACGCTGGGACACACACACACACACACACACACGTGACATCGTCCCCATCCCGGGGGGGGGGTGGTGGTGCTCCGAGGGGGGGCCTGTGGGGCCAAACCGGGGGGCGCAGGAGCGCGGGGGCTCCCCCGAAGCGGGGCAGTGCGGTGAGGGGGGGGGGGCGCGCGAAGCGGGGTTCAGCATGCAGGAGCGGGGCCGTTTTTTTGGGGGGGGGGGGGGGGGGGGCGCAGCTGGGGGGGTGCTCAACCCTCCCCCCCCCGCCCCCGCCCCGCCATGGGGGCAGAGAAAGGTTAAAAAAGGCAACTTTGGGGTTTTGGGGGTTGGGGGTCCCAGCCCTTCCCTGGGGGGGGGGGAGTATTTTGGGGTGAATTATCACCGTTTTGGGGATGGAAACACCATTTGAAAATCCCTTTTGCCAAGATGCCCAGGGGGGGAGGGGGGGGGGGGTGGGGGGGCAAGGCCATGGTGTGTCCCCCCCCCCATCCTTCCCCTGCACCCCAAACTCATCCGCTTTTGAGGAATTTCATTAAAAAACACCCCAACCCCCCCCCTCCACCCCCCCCCCCCAGGCTTTGAAACTGCCATTTGGGGTTAAAGAAAAAAGAAAAAAAAGAGATTTTTTCCACCCTGGGACAAATTTTTTTACCCCCCTGGTTGCGGGGGGAGGGCGGGGGAGGGGGGGAGGCAAGTTGCCATGGATGTCCCTGTCCCCCCCCCCCCCCAAAAAATCCCATCCATGGGCTGCGTAATTTATTTATTAATGAAAGGAGAGAATAAATAAATTACAAGCGCCGGGCTGGGCAGTGGGACGTGTGGGGCAGCACTCTCCCTGCCCCACAGCTCCCCAGGGATGGCCCCCCCCCCACCCCAAAATCCCATCCATGGGCCGGGTAATTTATTTATTAATGAAATAAGGGAAATAAATAAATTACAAGCGCTGGGCCGGTCAGTGGGGCGGATGGGGCAGGACTTTCCGAAGGGGAATGTGGGGCTGGGCCAGACCCGCAGCTCCCCATGGATGTGTGTCCCGTGTCGTCGTCCCCCCCCAAAAATCCCATCCATGGGCCGGGTAATTTATTTATTAATGAAATAAGGGAAATAAATAAATTACAAGCGCTGGGCCGGTCAGTGGGGCACTTTCCAAAGGGGATTTCGGGGCTGGGGACAGACCCTCAGCTCCCCATGGATGTGTCCCCCCCCTCTCTAAAAATCCCATCCATGGGCCGGGTAATTTATTTATTAATGAAATAAGGGAAATAAATAAATTACAACCGCTGGGCTGGTCAGTGGGGCATATGGGGCAGCACTCTCCGAAGGGGATTTCGGGGCTGGGACAGTCCCGCAGCTCCTCGCAGATGATCTCGTCGCAGAGGACGGTCCCCCGTGTCACACACACAGATGCGGCAGGGCTCCGGCTTCCACACGTCCTTATCGCGATAGCGCTGCCCCTCCTGCAGGCAGCTGCCCGCCTCGGCTGCGGGGAGAAGCCAGCGGGGTGGGGGGGGGAGCGGGGGGGGGGGGGGCATCACCCACCCCCAGGGGGGTGGCAGGGGACCGCGGTCACCCGTGATGGAGGTGGTGGGGAGAAGCCGGCTGGGGATGCGGGGTGGGGGGGGGGGACAGGGACAGGGCGGGGTGGCATCACCCCCCAGGGGTGGCAGGGGGCTGTGGCACCCAGGGAGAAGCCAGTTGGGGATGGTGGGGGGGGGGGGACAGGGACAGGGCGGGGTGGCATCACCCCCCAGGGGTGGCAGGGGGACCTCGGTCACCTGGGGAGAAGCCAACTGGGGACCGGGGGGAGGGACAGGGGACAGGGCAGGGTGGCATCACCCCCCAGGGGGGTGGCAGGGGGACAGTGGTCACCTCTGATGGAGGTGGTGGGGAGAAGCCAGCTGGGCACGCAGGGGGGGACAGGGACACGGTGGGGTGGCATCACCCCCAGGTGGTGGCAGGGGACCGCGGTCACCCGTGATGGAGGTGGTGGCAAGAACAGGGACACGGTGGGGTGGCATCACCCCCAGGGGTGGCAGGGGACCATGGTCACCCGGGGAGAAGCCAGCTGGGGATGGGGCAAGGGGGACAGGGACACGGCGGGGTGGCATCACCCCCGGGTGGTGGCAGGGGACCGCGGTCACCCGTGATGGAGGTGGTGGGGAGAACAGGGACATGGCGGGGTGGCATCACCCC